>NW_025389517.1:0-3185 GCF_016433145.1 Gracilinanus agilis | reverse complement strand
AGGAGGAGGAAGAGGAAGAAGAAGAAGAAGAAGAAGAAGAAGAAGAAGAAGAAGAAGAAGAAGAAGAAGAAGAAGAAGAAGAAGAAGAAGAAGAAGAAGAAGAAGAAGAAGAAGAAGAAGAAGAAGAAGAAGAAGAATCTAGCCTGTCCCAATGCCGACTGGAGCTATCCCTGTCCCTGGAGGGCTGGTGCTGAATTCCTCTATAGTAGTTGACAAGCCCTGCCAGGGGTGTGCTCCCAAATAATAACCACACACTTGGAGACAGGAGGTCCTGGGTTCAAATGTGTCCTCAGACATTTCCTAGCTGTGTGACCCTGGGCAAGTCACTTGACCCCCATTGCCTGGCTCTTACCACTCTTCTGCCTTAGAACCTATACACAGATTGATTCTAAGAAGGAAGGAAAGGATTAAAAAAAAAAAGTTAATTAGTCATGCCAGTCCTGATGAGCGTGTGCAGAGTACCCCTAATACAATTCCTCATGTGGAAAAGGCCAGGGAAGTCTGCTTCCAGGAGAGTCACGAGGACATGTAATGGGAATTCCTGGTTAGACTATAACACAAACACAGACATTCTGTAACTGATTCCAAGCCATTAACCGTTTGGTGAGGAGGTGCCTTTGATTGGCTGGGAGTGCATCGAAATGGCAGAAGCCAAGGGAAACCTTAGCTTCTCCCTCCTCCTCTGACTCTGTCTCTGTCTGTCTGTCTCTTTTTTTTTTCTCTTGGCTTGGCCTCTCCCCTTTGTGGATCCATTTCTCTGCTGAGCCAGTGGCATAAGGTGAGAGATGATGCTGATCTCCTCCACGGTCAATAGGCAGCCCTACGAATATTCTCCGTGCCAGCCACTGGGCTACGTGCTTTACATTTATTCTAATATTTGATCCTCATAACCTTGTGAGGTAGAAGCTGTTATTACCCTCATTTTACAGATAATTAACTGAGGCTAACAGAGATTAAGTGACTTATCCCATAAAGTGACTCAATGGCCAGGGCTAGCTCCCTGAAGCTGCTTTCTCCCTTGGGAGACTCTTTCTCTGCATCCTTCTGGAATGGGTGCCTCTGCTCTTCAAAGAATGCAACATTTCTTACTGGCCCCATGTTGCCCCTCAAAGGTCTCTGGCTGCTCTGAAGGGTAAAGAGGAGGGAGGAGTAAAGCCTTAAAAGCATCTCTAAGATCAGGGTTAAACTGACGTATTAACCCTTTATGATCAGATTCTCAGACTTTTTTGACTACATCAACTAAAATGGAAGGGGGAATCCCTTCTTATACACACATATATTATCTCCCCAGATTGTAAAATCCAAGACGCCAGACATTATTTTATTTTTGTCTGTGCCAAGCAAAGTGTCTGGTACTTAATAAATATTTGTGGATTGATTTGACCAGAATTCAGCCCCCTTGTTTCCCAGTTGTCATTTTACTTTTTTTTTTAAACCCTTAACTTCTGTGCATTGACTCCTTGGTGGAAGAGTAGTAAGGGTGGGCAATGGGGGTCAAGTGACTTGCCCAGGGTCACACAGCTGGGAAGTGTCTGAGGCCAGATTTGAACCTAGGATCTCCCGTCTCTAGGCCTGACTCTCAATCCACTGAGCTACCCAGCTGCCCCCCTGTCATTCTAGTCTTCTGTGCTTACCTGGTTGTCAGCTCATTCCAGATAAACTCTTTAATGTTATGGTTTGTAATTTTCCTAGAGTGGTGGGAGATTTGACACCCTTTATAATCCCCCCAATTTAATCTTTAATGATGGTGTTTTAGACCTTATAATAAACAGAAAGATTCTTTTGGGGGATATTGTTGCTCAATTGTTTTAGTCATGTCTGACTCTTTGTGCCCCTATTTGGGGTTTTCTTGGTAAAGATACTGGTATGACTTGCCATTTCCTTCTCCAGCTCATTTAAAAAGGAGGTAAAGTGAAGTGACTTGTCCAGGGCCACAAAGCTAAGGCACTAGAGTGTTTTGCCATTTCCTTCTCCAGCTCATTTGACAGATGAGGAAAAGGAGGCAAAGTGAAGTGACTTGTCCAGGGTCACAAAGCTAAAGCACTGGAATGGTTCGTCATTTCCTTCTCCAGCTCATTTGACAGATGAGGAAAAGGAGGCAAAGTGAAATGACTTGTCCAGGGTCACAAAGCTAAAGCACTGGAATGGTTTGTCATTTCCTTCTCCAGCTCATTTGACAGATGAGGAAAAGGAGGCAAACAAAGTGAAGTGACTTGTCCAGGGTCACAAAGCTAAGGCACTAGAGTGTTTTGCCATTTCCTTCTCCAACTCATTTGACAGATGAGGAAACTGAGGCAAATAGGATCCAGTGACTTTCCCAAATTCACACAGCTAGGAAGTATCTGAGGCCAGATTTGAACTCGGGGAAAAATGATTCTTCTTGACTCCAGGTCTAGTACTCTACCACCGCACCACCTACCTCCCTACTGGGGACATTATTCCCATGTAAATGATAATCAGTTCTTTTAGCCACAAGTAAATGTAGTAAGCTAGAAATTATAATTTGCTTTTTAATGCTAGTGATTTTTAGAGGAGATTTTCCTTAAAAGGAGGTAGCAGCCCGTAAGGTGAGACATTTTAGTATTCTTGGTGGCACGGGCCCCTTTGTCAGTCCCGTAAAACCAAGGGCTCCTTCTCAGAATAATGCTTTTTAAGTATATATTTTTAAAAAAAGAAAAGAAAAATACGGAGGATTGTAAAGAAATCCAATTGTATTGAAATACAGTTTAAATTCAGAGGCGCCTCCCCCACCCTGAAAACCTCCGCTCTGAGGTATGATGTGGGGAGGCCACTCCTAACGGGAACAAAGGCCTCAAAAGAAATTCAGTTTGCTCTCTGAGGCTCCCTCTGGTGGACGTTAGCTCCCTCTTTGTCTTTAAAAATCTGGCTTTCTCTCCCCAGTAATGGTGGCCTGATTGAGAGAAGCCCTTCCAGGGCTCTCTTCTTAAGTGGCTCTCAAGGAGGAGGGCGGGGGTGACGTTGCCTTCCGAAGGCCTCCAAAAAGACAAGACGCTTCGTTAGGAAGCTCGACTTCCCTTAATTCTTCATATTCAAGATCGCGCTTAAAAAGGGCGGAGAAGAAAGAAAGAAAGAAAGAAAGAAAGAAAGAAAGAAAGAAAGAAAGAAAGAAAGAAAGAAAGAAAGAAAGAAAGAAAGAAAGAAAGAAAGAAAGAAAGAAAGAAAGA
>NW_025389516.1:0-2856 GCF_016433145.1 Gracilinanus agilis | reverse complement strand
AATAAGGGAACCTAGTCTCGAACCCAAAGCTAAAAAGGGAGGCTAGCCCAGGATTCCAGGGCAGAGAGGTCACTACTGGGTATAGCTGAAAGGAGTCTGGGAGCGGACTCCGTCGGTCGCCCTCCCTAGGGGCTTCCAGGGAGAAAGGGGGCGGCTCGCCGTCACTCTGGCCGGAGAGGGCTGGCAGGTGGATCCTGGAGCCCCCGCCCCATTCCCCTCTCTCAAGGTTCCACCCGGTTCTCTCCGCCTTGCGGCACCCGGGGCAAAACTCCGCACCGGTGTCGGGGAGGCGTTTGGGGGCCTCTTCCCCGAACCTCAGCGGAGTATCAGGCCGGGGAGAAGGGGTGACCCGGCCCCCTCAGCACTGCTGGGCTTCCAACACACACCTGGGGGGGAGGGGAAGGGGAGGGGTCGCGACGGGGGGGGGGGGCCCGCTCTTGGTCAGGACCCCCCCAAGCCCCCTCACCCTATCTCACCTCTCCAGCTCCCCGTCCTCGGGGGACGCCCAAGTCCCCGCCCCATCCTCGAGGGCACATTTCACCTCACCCGCTCCCCCCGCCCCCTGCTCCCAGACCTCCTCTCCACCCCGGGGAGCGGCCTCTACTTACCCTCAATCGCCATGATGTGCTCGCCATGGACCGCACCAACTGCGTGGTGGGGTGGGAGGGAAATGGAAAGAGACGGCGGAGTCCAGGAAAGAGGAAGAGCGAAGGGACAGGGATGGGACTCAGAATAAGCCTGAATCTCCAAGCCAAAGAGACGAGGAAAGCTAATGGGGTGAGAGCGGTGGTACTAGGGTCCTGGGTGGAGGAGAGTAAAGAGAAGAGGGGGGTGAGAAAATGGAATCGCCCAAGGACCGCTGCCAGCACGTGACTCTCCCCCTCCTCCAGACTCTCTGATTTCCCTCTCACTCCCCCCCCCACACACCTGTCCAGCCCCCGCCCTGGCACGCGCCTAGATTCAAAACAGGTGTAGTAGCAGAGACCATTACCCTTTACAGCAACCTGCCCGAACAGGACTGGGCATGTGCAGAGCAGGCCCCCCGACTAGCGAGGTCTTCTGCCGCCGCAAAGTGAGAACCATGGACAGCGCTCATCAGGCAGGCGGAATCTAGGTTACTAATTCCCGGCAAAACTGGGTGCCGGGGTTGGGTTGAACTCACAGTGAGCTTATTGGTCTGGTTTGCATGAAATTGTAGCGGCTGTGGCAGGGAAAGCATTTAAGGACAGGCTGCCTTCCTTTTGCTGATGGGAAGATGATGCCCCACGTTCCCAACGTGCATGGCTGGTTTCTCCCTCGGTACAGTTAAGCTGTACTAAACCTGAAACCAAGAGACCTGGGTTCAAATCCGATTCAAATCAGCAGTATGATCCTGAGCAATACATTTAACCCTTCTGAGTCTCAGTTCCCCATCTGTGTAATGGATCTGCACAATCTAACTCACAGGGTTGTTGCTAGAATTAAATGAGATGGTGTCTTCGAAGGTCTTTATAATATATCTCAAAAAAGCCTTCCATTGAGTTTGAGTCTGTTCAATTCATCTCAACAACAAAGAGAGGTGGTACGGTGAATAGAATATGAGCCTGGGAGTCATAGAGTCTTGGGTTCACATCCTGCCTCTAATACTTATTTCATGTGTGATCCTGGCCAAATAATGTAATCTCTCAGCCTTGGTTTCCTCAATTGTAAAATTTAAAAGCGTCTACCTTCCAGGGTTGTTGTGAGAATCAAATGAGGTATTTATCAAGTGCTTTGCAAATTTCGAGGGAATATATTAGTGCTAGCCATTATTAAAACAAACATTTGTTAAGCCAAGATTTGTGCTAAAGATAAAGAAAAATTCATTTGGATCCTTTTCTCAAGAAGCTTAAAATGAGGCTTTGTTCTCAAAGTGAAACCCTGTTCTCAAGAAGCTTAAAGTCTACTTACAAGAA
Organism: Gracilinanus agilis; assembly: GCF_016433145.1. NCBI lineage: Eukaryota > Metazoa > Chordata > Mammalia > Didelphimorphia > Didelphidae > Gracilinanus > Gracilinanus agilis. The sequence goes on along the minus strand of NW_025389516.1, from coordinate 922 downwards.
AGGAATTATTACTTTACAGAGACTGGAAAGATTTATGTACAGTATCTGAACCAGTTCCATGGCTACAATAGATTTTTCTGAATCACCAACCTATGAGCACTGTGAACATATTCTTGCCAACTTTGTTCTCAAATTCACTTGGTACTATGCCTGGACAAATACTCTATAGGTTTAAAGAAAAATAAGCAAAAATAAATCTAAGAGGTTTATTTCTGTTGCAGTGATTGAACACTGACATACCTTCCCTATATAGGGAAGAATTTATTGTGTTGGGAACAGAAAGGAGATAAAAATTAAAACTAATATAAAAGTAGGATTAACTTTACCTGGGAGTTGAATAAAGAAGGGGAGATAGTTGGTTCCCTGTCTTAGAAATCTTCAAGCAAAGGCTGGAGGACCATTTGTTAGATATGGGTTAGACTACCAGTGATGGGCAAACTTTTTAAAGAGAGGGCCAAAGGAAAGGAAATGCTCATCTGTCTGTCTGTTTCTAAGGCAACTCTTTCGAAGTTTCATTGTACTGTATCCTACTCATTGTATTTGTCAGATTAGGAATAATGTCACACTGCCTAGAACATTTCAGGGGGCCGCATCTGGCCCGCGGACCATAGTTTGCCCATCACTGGACTAGACAATCTCAGAATTCTCTTCCAACTATTAAAAATATTCAGTTCTGTAAGATGGAAGCAGTCTTTTTTGCTTGTGCCATGCATCCCTAACTAGATTGCAAATTTTCTGACAGCAGGGATTAGGTGTATTTTCTTTCTTTTGTACCACCCAGTAAGTAGCACAAGATGTAGGATTTGAATGTAGCAAATGTTCAAATAATTGATTTTTTTTTATTTATTTTTTTTTATTAATATTCATTTTTAACATGGTTACATGATTCATGCTCCTCCTTTCCCCTTCAACCCCCCCCCGC
>NW_025389515.1:0-4482 GCF_016433145.1 Gracilinanus agilis | reverse complement strand
TTCTCAGAAGGGTTAGATAAGAGTTTTATTTCCCAATGGATAGTTTAGCTACTCTTCCCTCTCTGGGTTGATTACACTAAGAGTAAGGTTTGATTATTACCTCTTAATGCTCTCTTCCTCTCCTTCTTATAATAGTATTTGTCCCCTCTCCCTCCCATGCCCTCTTTGTGTGTAATAGAATATTCTATTTTCTTATTCATTCAAGTTTCTCTTGGTGTCCCCTGCTATTTACCCCCTCTTTCCCATCCCCCACGCCATCTTAGATTATTTAGTGTTCCACCCTCACCCTGTAAATTATTCTTCTGATTACTATAATAGTGAATAGAGTTCACTACAGAGAATTATACATAACATTTCTCTACATAGGATTACAGATAATTAGATCTCACTGAGGCCCTTAAAAAGGCAAATTTAAAAATTATAAGTTTTCTTTCTTTCCCCTCTATATCTTATTTACCTTTTCAGGTTTCTCTCAATTTTTGTGGTTGGATATCAAACTTTCCATTTAGCCCTGGTCTTTTCTGTGCAAATACCTGGAATTCTTCAATTTTGTTGAATGCCCATACTTTCCCCTGGAAATATATAGTCAATTTTGATGGGTAGTTGATCCGTGGCTGCAGGCCCAGCTCTCTTGCCTTTCTGAATATTGTATTCCACGCCTTGCGGTCTTTTAGTGTTGAGGCTGCCAGATCTTGTGTGATCCTGATTGGTGCTCCTTGATATTTGAATTGTTTCTTTCTGGCTTCTTGTAAGATTTTTTCTTTTGCTTGGAAACTCTTGAATTTTGCAATGATATTTCTTGGTGTTTTCCTTTCTTGATCGAATGCCGCAGGTGTTCTATGAATCCTTTCAATGTCTATATTGCCCTCTTGTTGTAGGACTTCAGGGCAATTTTGCTGAATAATTTCTTTTAGTACGGAGTCCAGGTTTCTATTAATTTCTGGTTGTTCTGGAAGACCAATTATTCTCAAATTGTCTCTTCTAGACCGGTTTTCTTGGTCTGTCACTCTCTCATTGAGATATTTCATGTTTCCTTCTATTTTTTCAGTCTTTTGACTTTGTTTTATTTGTTCTTGTTGTCTTGAGAGATCGTTAGCTTCTAATTGCTCGATTCTAGCCTTTAGGGACTGGTTTTCCTTTTCAATCTGGTCATTTCTAGTGTTCAATTTGCTTATCAGTTCATTTGATTTCTGAGCCTCACTTTCCAATTGCAAGATTCTACCTTTTAAACTGTTATTTTCTTGCCAGATCTCTTCCATTTTCCTCAAAATCTCAGTTTTGAACTCTTCCATAGCTTGTGAGGAGTTTTCCTTATTTGAGGAGGGTCTGGATGCTTGTTTGTTCTCCTCTTCTGTTTGCTCGGTTGTCTGGATTTTCTCTGTGTAAAAGCTGTCGAGTGTTAAAGACTTCTTTTTCTTATTATTATTATTCTTTCTCTTCTGAACTTCCTGAGGCTGATGAGTAGCCATCATTAGCCCAGCAGCTTCTCAGATTTATCCTCGCGCTCAGTGTCTGTTAGCGATCTATTGGCTCCTGAGGTCTGAGTTCTGGTTTTTTCCCAAGGTCAAGCCCCCTGGTGGGCCCTCTTGCTTGATCCTCTGCAGGAGGTTTCTTTACAAGTCTCAGGGCGCTGCTTCCACAGTCGTATACCCGTCTGCACTGGTTCCCCACTTAAGCTTTAGTTCCTGGCTGTGTCTGCCTCCACCCACGCCTCTGCTCAGCCGGCACTCTGCGCCCAGCGTCCTGCTCCGGCGCGCGCGCTCAGATTTCGCGTGCGTTTTTTGCCTTATTGGGGTCCTAAATCTTGCTGCTCTCAGGAACAGGTCCCGGAGCTGCCGATGACTCGATGGGTGCCCCAAACTTGCTCTATTTCTTTTTGGCTGGGTTCGGAGCTATAGATGAGTGTGGAGGGGGTGGGGGTGGGGCGGTTGCTCAGCCTGCGATTTAGCGAGAGCCCTTTATAGCCTGGAAATGTCTCGATTCCACGTACCTTCCACGCTGTGCCCTGTTGTGGGGTTCCTCAGTTCGTCTGGACTTGTTTTTATGTCCCCTTGAGGAGTTTTGTGTGTTTCGGTCAGGAGAGGTTAAGAGCTGCTTCTTACTCTGCCGCCATCTTAACCCGGAACTCTTCAAGTCAGCTTTTAAACTTGTATTATCACATCCCAAAAGATATCTTTCCAAACTTTACCTATATAGTGCAACCACTAATTGTACACAAACCTTAGATTATGGCTTATAAGAGTCTGACATTTGCCATATTGTTGTAAATTTTTTAAAAACTAAGAATAAACCAAAAATAATTATTTTTACCTTGATTTCAGGAGTGGCTGAGTCACCCATTTCTTCAGTTTTCGTCGCCCAAAAGGAGTTTTAGTGTGATCCAAGACCCACAGCAAACTGCCTCTGAATTTTGAATCCACCTAAGAAGAACCAACAAGATATTAAAAAAAAATTAGTCAGAAGTTTGTTTATTTACCTAAACTAATCATTTTAATCATGACTACTTAGACATCCTTGAATTTTAATTCTTCTTATCATATAAAATAAAATCATTACTTTAGTGTTCAAGAAAAGAGATATTCTGGTTAAGTGACTGTGCCTGTACCTGTGCCTGTGCCTAGGGAGGGTGTAAAGACATCCATAAGAGAGAGCCCTTACTCTTTAAGGAATTTACACTCTGAACAAATACAAAAAAATTAGCCAACGGGGGGGGTTGAAGGGGAAAGGTGGAGCATGAATCATGTAACCATGTCAAAAATGAATATTAATAAATGTTAAAAAAAAAAAAACAGTATCATCCACAATTCCTCCTCTTTTACATCATATATCATGATGCCTCTCAGCCTCAATTTGAAGATTCAAATTTGATGAATTTTGAAAAATGAAAAAAGTTTATAAATTTGCCATTTACACACCAGAGGAGTATGACTATAGTTCAGAACCAAGCATCATCTCTCCCTCCATTCATCAGTGCCACCTTATGTATCAACTGTCGATGATTTGGTTTTTTTCTGTAAACCTCAAGAACCATCTACTCCAGAGGAAGCTATTCCTCCAGAACCCCACAAGATTTCTATCAAAAGTAAAGAGGTCAAGGTCAATGATGATTTAATTCAGGGTAAATTGCCTGCAACAAAACAGAGACAATGTCAATAATATATGATTTGCCTAGGTGTACTCAGATTCCTTCTGATTGTTACAAGTCATCTTAGTAATTTGTGACTCAGTTTTAAATACATATTATATTTTTAAAATTTTGATATTACCTGAAATTTTAAACATTTTACAATATTCTCTTCTTAAATCTTTCCCTTAAGTCTTAAAACCCTTAGGTTTTATACTTCATTAACATTCTTTATGGTTATTTGTGATCAAAATGCAAACTTAATTAAATTTATCTAAAATGTTAAAAAAAAAAAAAATTAGCCAACAATATAGGAAAGCATATAATCAAATGCTAACCTATATATTAAGTACTAAAGGAGCTCCAAAAACAATAAAATAGATTAAGATTAGCTAAAGTAGTCATTTGATCAGTCAGTATATTGTGTTTACCATATGCTAGTCACTATACTGAAGGTACAAAGAAAAAGTAAAAACAGAATCTGCCCTCAAGGAGCTCCCATTCTAATGAAAGATACATGAGTGAAGAGACCCTTCTTTCCTTCCTTCTTGCTACCTTTAGTCTCTAGGTGGTAGACAAAAGAGAACCATTATGGGATTTTAAGTAAAGAAATAAATTGATCAAAGAGTTGTCCATAGATTTGTCTGGCAGCAAAAAAGACAAGTTAGTGATGTACTGACCACAATTCTTGTCCAAACTGTACTCCAGACTTCTCTATGTCCCTTAGTCAGCTCTTCTCCCCACTCCAGCCTACCCCAACTTCTGCTTTTCAACTTTCTTTTATGAGCTGTATTCCTCCATTAGAATATAAACTCCTTGAGAGCAGAAACTGTCTTTCTTTCTACTTGAATTAGTATTGCCAGTGCTTAGCACAGTGGTTGGCACCTGGTAAGCACTTAATGCTTGTGAGTGCAAAATCTGCCTTAATGTGTTCTGAGAAGCAGCAGGGCAGAGCAGATAGAGAATCAGATCCAAAGTCAGTAAGAACTGGGTTTAAGTCCTGACTGTGTAACCGGAATCACTTAACTTCTCAGTGACCTAGCTAAGGCTGTAAGTTGCAGAAAAAGTACCAACTTGAATAAGTAGAAGGAGTTTCCAAAATAGGAGTTCCCTACAACAGTAAAATCATAGGTCCAGTCACTATTGTTGTTTTTATGGAGATCTTTTAAAATATGAAAAATATAAGGCAGCTTAAATATTAGATTGTCATAGGTAATTTTGAGATCCCTTTAGCCTTATGATTTTATAAAATTATCTTCGGGGGCAGTTGGGTAGCTCAGTGGATTGAGAGCCAGGCCTAGAGACAGGAGGTCCTAGGTTCAAATCTGGCCTCAGACACTTCCAAGCTGTGTGACCCT
>NW_025389514.1:4667-6651 GCF_016433145.1 Gracilinanus agilis | reverse complement strand
GGTATATACTGTTTATTATTTTTAAGAAAGGTCCTTCTATTCCTATACTTTTCAGTGTTTTCAATAGGAATGGATGCTGTCTTTTGTCAAAGGCTTTTTCAGCATCCATTGAGATAATCATGTGAATTTTGTTTGTTAGACTGTTGATATGGTCAATCATGTGGATTGTTTTCCTAATGTTGAACCAACCTTGCATTCCTGGTATAAATCCCACCTGATCATGGTGGATGATCTTCTTAATTACTTGCTGGAGTCTCTTTGCTAGTATTCTATTTAAGATTTTTGCATCTATGTTCATTAGGGAGATTGGTCTGTAGTTTTCTTTCTCTGTTTTTGATCTCCCTGGCTTTGGAATCAGTACCATATTTGTGTCATAAAAGGAATTTGGTAGGACTCCTTCTTTGCTTATCTTATCAAATAATTTGTATACTACTGAATGTCTGATAGAATTCACTTGTGAATCCATCATGCCCTGGTGATTTTTTCTTAGGGAGTTCTTTGATAACTTGTTCAATTTCTTTTTCTGATGTGGGATTATTTAGGTATTCTATTTCTTCTGCTGTTAGTCTAGGCAGTTTATATTTTTGTAAATATTCGTCCATATCTTCTAAATTGTTATATTTATTGCCATATAATTGGGCAAAATAGTTTTTAATGATGGCCTTAATTTCCCCTTCATTAGAGGTGAGGTCTCCCTTTTCATCTTTGATACTATCAATTTGGTTTTCTTCTTTCCTTTTTTTATTAGATTGACCATTACTTTGTCTATTTTATCTGTTTTATCAAAGTACCAGCTTCTAGTCTTATTTATTAATTCAATAGTTCTTTTACTTTCGATTTTATTAATTTCTCCCTTGGTTTTTAGTATTTCTAATTTAGTTTTCATCTGGGGATTTTTAATTTGCTCGCTTTCTAATTTTTTGAGTTGCATGCCCAATTCATTGATCTCTGCCCTCCTTAATTTGTTAATATATACACTCAAGGATATAAATTTCCCCCTGAGTGCATCCCACAGAGTTTGGTAGGATGTCTCATCATTGTCATTTTCTTCAATGAAATTGTTCATTGTTTCTATGATTCCTTCTTTGACAAATTGATTTTGGAGAATCATATTATTTAATTTTCAATTAGTTTTTGATTTTCCTGTCCAGGTGCCCTTACTAATTATTATTTTTATTGCATTATGATCTGAGAAGGTTACATTTATTATTTCTTCTCTTTTGCATTTGTTGGCAATGATTCTATGCCCTATAACATGGTCAATCTTTGTGAATGTGCCATGTGCAGCTGAAAAGAAGTTGTATTTGTTTTTGTCCCTATTTATTTTTCTCCACATATGAATTAAATCCAAGTTTTCTGGGACTTCATTCACCTCTCTTACCTCTTTCTTATTTATTTTTCGGTTTGATTTATCTAGATTGAAAGAGGAATATTTAGATCTCCCACTAGTATGGTTTTACTATCTATTTCCTTCTTGAGCTCTGCCAGTTTCTCCTTTATGAATTTGGGTGCTATGCCACTTGGTGCATACATATTGAGCAGTGTTATTTCCTCATTGTTTATACTGCCTTTAATCAGGATGTAATGACCTTCCCTGTCTTTTTTAATCATATCTATTTTTACTTTGGCTTTGTCAGAAATCATAATAGCCACTCCTGCCTTCTTTTTCTCATTTGACGCCCAAAAGATTTTGCTTAAGCCCTGAACCTTAAACTTGTGTATGTCCACCCACCTCATATGTGTTTCTTGTAGACAACATATGGTAGGATTTTGGTTTCTAATCCACTCTATTTGCTTCCGTTTTATGAGGGAGTTCATCCCATTCACATTCAGAGTTATAATCATCAGTTGTGCATTTGCTGACATTTTCGTATCTTCCCCTATTCCTACCCCCTTTTTCTAATACTTTTTTCCCTTTTAAACCAGTGGTTTGCTATTGAGCCACTATCCCTTATCCCCTCCCTTGATTAACTTCCCTTTCTAC
>NW_025389514.1:0-4620 GCF_016433145.1 Gracilinanus agilis | reverse complement strand
CCCTCCCTTGATTAACTTCCCTTTCTACCCCCTCCCTTATTTTTCCCCCTCTTTTTGTTTTTAAAGGCCTTATGAATTCCTTCCCCCTTCTTCTCCCCTCCTTTTTTTTTTGACCTCCCCACTCTCCTGCTCCCCTTGGTTTATCCCTTCTAACTTTCTCAGAAGGGTTAGATAAGAGTTTTTGTCCCAATGGATAGTATAGCTACTCTTCCCTCTCCGGGTTGATTACACTGAGAGTAAGGTTTGATTATTACCTCTTAATGCTCTCTTCATCTCCTTCTTATAATAGTATTTGTCTCCTCTCCTTCCCATGCCCTCTTTGTGTGTAATAGAATATCCTATTTTTCTTATTCACTCAAGTTTCTCTTGGTGTCCCCTGCTATTCACCCCTCTTTCCCATCCCCCTTGTCATCTTAGATTATTTAGTGTTCCACCCTCCCCCTGTGAATTATTCTTCTGATTACTATAATAGTGAATACTATAATAGTGAATAGAGTTCACTACAGAGAATTATACATAACATTTCTCTACATTGGAATACAGATAATTAGATCTCACTGAGGCCCTTAAAAAGGCAAATTTAAAAATTATAAGTTTTCTTTCTTTCCCCTCTGAATCTTATTTACCTTTTCATGTTTCTTTTGATTTTTGTGGTTGGATATCAAACTTTCCATTTAGCCCTGGTCTTTTCTGTGCAAATACCTGGAATTCTTCAATTTTGTTGAATGCCCATACTTTCCCCTAGAAATATATAGTCAATTTTGATGGGTAGTTGATCCGTGGTAGCAGGCCCAGCTCTCTTGCCTTTCTGAATATCCTATTCCAAGCCTTTTCGATCTTTTAGCATGGAGGCTGCCAGATACTGTGTGATCATGATTGGTGCTCCTTGATATTTGAATTGTCTCTTTCTGGCTTCTTGTAAGATTTTTTCTTTTGCTTGGAAACTTTTTTAATGTGGCAATTATATTTCTGGGCGTTTTCTTATCTGGATCGAATACTGCAGGTGTTCTATCAATCCTTTCAATGTCTATATTGCCCTCTTGTTGTAGGACTTCAGGGCAATTTTGCTGAATAATTTCTGTTAGTATGGAGTCCAGGCTTCTATTAATTTCTGGTTTTTCTGGAAGACCAAAGATTCTCAAATTGTCTCTTCTAGACTGGTTTTCTTGGTCTGTCACTCTCTCATTGAGATATTTCATGTTTCCTTCTATTTTTTCAGTCTTTTGACTTTGTTTTATTTGTTCTTGTTGTCTTGAGAGATCATTAGTTTCTAATTGCTCAATTCTAGCCTTTAGGGATTGATTTTCAGCTATAATCTTTCGGTTTTCAGCTATGATCTTTTGGTTTTTGGCTATAATCTTCTGGTTTTCGGCTATAATCTTCTGGTTTTCGGCCATAATCTTCTGGTATTCCTTTTCAATCTGGTCATTTCTGGCGTTCAATTTGCTTATCAGTTCATTTGGTTTCTGAGCCTCACTTTCCAATTGCAAGATTCTGCCTTTTAAACAGTTATTTTCTTGCCAGATCTCTTCCATTTTCCTCAAAATCTCAGTTTTGAACTCTTCCATAGCTTGTGAGGAGTTTTCCTTATTTGAGGAGGGTCTGGATGCTTGTTTGTTCTCCTCCTCTGTTTGCTCGGTTGTCTGGATTTTCTCTGTGTAAAAGTTGTTGAGTGTTAAAGACTTCTTTTTCTTGTTGTTAATCTTTCTCTTCTGAACTTCCTGAGACTGGGTAGCCATCATTAGCCCAGCAGCTTCTCAGGTTTATCCTTGCGCTCAGGGTCTGTCCGAGGTCTTTTGGCTCCTGAGGTCTTAGTTCTGGTTTTTTCCAAGGTCAAGCCCCCTGGTGGACCCCCTTGCTTGATCCTCTGCCAGAGGTTTCTTTACAAGTCTCAGGGTGCTGCTTCCACAGTCGTATACCCGTCTGCACTGGTTCCCCACTCAGGGTTTCAGAGCTTTAGCTCCTGGCTGTGTCTGCCTCCACCCAAGCCTCCGCCCACGCCTGCGCTCTGAGCCCGAATTCTGTGTCTTGCGTTCGTTCTCTGCGTCCTGCTCCCACGCTTAGAGTTTGTGTGTTTTCTTTAGCTTTTTGGGGTCCTAAATCTTGCTGCTCTCAGGAACAGGCCCCAGAGCTGCCAGTGACTTGATGGGTGCCCCAAACTTGCTCTATTTCTTTTTAGCTGACTTCGGCGCTATAGGTGTTGTGTGTGGAGGGGATGGGGGTGGGGTGGTTGCTCAGCCCGCGATTTAGTGAGAGCTGTTTCACCCCTTTATAGCATGGAAATGCCTCGATTCCACGTACCTTCCTTGCTGTGCCCTGTTGTGGGGTTCCTCCGTTCGTCTGGACTTGTTTTTATGTCCCCTTAAGGAGTTTTGTGTGTTTCCTTCAGGAGAGGTTAAGAGCTGCTTCTTACTCTGCTGCCATTTTAACCTGGAACCCCAGTGCATATCTTTTGATCTAAATATTCTTGCTTGTTATATGTCCTAATGAGATTTTTATAAAAAAGAGGAAAATGACCTAAATGTAAAGATATTTGTAGCAGTTCTTTTTGTGGTGGCAAGGAATTGGAAATTGAAGAGGATATTTCAATTGAGGAAATGGCAGAAGAAGTTGTGGCACATGGCTGTATTTTCTAAAAGAAATTATAAAGGGGAAGTTTAATTAAACTTAATTAAAAAAAAAGAAAAGATGGCAAGATCTATACAAGTGAAGTGAGAAGGACTGAGAGATAATTGTCCACTGTAACAGTAATGCTGTAATGATGATCAGTTGTGAAAGACTTGGCTATTTTAATCAATACAGTAAAATAAGACAATTCCAAAATATTAATGATGGAATAAAAAAGTCATACAAAAGAGATGACTGATGAATATCGAATATAAATTTAAGTATAATTTTATTTCTTTTTTTTCTTTTTGTAATATGGCTAATATGGAAATTTGCTTTGCATGATTCACATGTATAATTGATATCATATTGTTTGCTTTCTCAGTGGGTCAGGGAAAGGCAAAAGGGAGGTAAAATTCTAGGACTCAAAATTTAAAAAGAAAAGGTGTTAATAAATAATAAATAAAAACAAAATAAGATGAGGAAAATATATTCAACTCTTTAAAAAAATCCAGAAGAGTTATACCATACCTAAATGGGGTATCTTGAGGATTCCAGCAAAAAGATTAATTATCTTAGGGGGCAGCTGGGTAGCTCAGTGGAGTGAGAGTCAAGCCTAGAGACAGGAGGTCCTAGGTTCAAACCTGGCCTCAGCCACTTCCCAGCTGTGTGACCCTGGGCAAGTCACTTGACCCCCATTGCCCACCCTTACCAATCTTCCACCTATGAGACAATACACCAAAGTACAAGGGTTTATTAAAAAAAAAATAATTATCTGTGTTGCCCTTTTTGCAATATGTGCTTTCTAAGCTTGAGCCCACTTTTCCCTGGACTCTGTTTGTACTTGTTGAAATGTTACACAGATTTTTGGGCTTTTCCATTTATTTTATTTGTTACTATGCCCCCCCCAATAAATTTTACCTTCTAAAAGCTCATTAACTCTGATTGACCAGTTGATTTCAATGGATAATCAGGGTAAGAAACATTTAAGTGGTGGTTTATGAGCTATAACATCAGAAAAGCAATCTCTCAACACTTTAGGGATAAACCCAGAACTTTGATAGGAGATGAAACAACAATCTCACTCTTAAGTCAAAGAACAGATAATTGCTACAAAATACTCCTACTGGGCCTTAGGCAAAAAAACAAAACATTTTTATATACATAAAATTTATTAAAACATGTATTACAAAATTCATGGGCCTGTATGAGGTATAATGATTTATCAGTGAAAATGTGGAAAAATTATGTTTTAACATTCACCTTTTTATACAAAGTATTCATAATTTAAAATAGTACACAATATAGAGTCAAAATGACTGCCTAAATTTGGATTACTTTTATAATCCAAATAACTACCTGTATTATAGTTCCTTGCAGTGTGTGCAACCATCCTGCCAGCTATCTGCAGCCCAATTCTTAAGATACTCTGGGAAAATATTTACACTGTCATGACTCAACTCCTTTATTGCCTTTAGTCCCTAAACATACCATATATCGCTATAGCTTATTTTTAGAAAGTGTTTTCAATGCCATTTGAAAACTGATACACAGACTGCTGCTATCCTTCCTCAATAATAAACAATATGAGAAAAAAACAAAAATGTGTCCTTTTGGAGATGTATGTCAAAGAAAAATTAATATAACAGTAAATAAAAACTTTTATTTTGGACTGGAACTTTATCTTTTGGTATATTGCACATGGAAAAAGGCCCTTAGTAGAAGGACCTGATGATTATATCCATTTTCTCAAAATAGATAATTTTAGAGATAATTTGATGTTAAAACTTAAATTATTTTCGCATTGTTGTCTTGACAGCACAAATATGTCAGAAAATGGAATGTTGATGTCTTGACATTTCCAGGGTTTTTTGAAAATTCAGATAAAATAACTATTTTACAAAATTAAAAGAATAATTACTTTGTATTAAATATACAAATACATTAAAATCATAGTCTAAGAAAATGAAACAAAGTTCACCTTTGGTTTCAACTACTGATAAAGATATATAT
>NW_025389513.1:0-3748 GCF_016433145.1 Gracilinanus agilis | reverse complement strand
AATTCTGGGTGAGGCTCTCCCTGTACCTTTGCAGGGATTCCATGCTTTGCATCTGCACACAACAGTAGGTGATACTATTCCTATTTTATAGATGAGGAAAGACTTAAGGGACTTGCCCAAGATTACATGTCTGAGGTAAGATCTGAACTCAGCTCTTACTGACCTCAAATCCAGAACTTTATCTACTGTGCCACCTAGCTATGCTTAGGGTATGAGGGCTCATCACAGTTTAGTCATCACTATATGAAATGGTCTTGATTTGTTGATCCTTACCAAGGACCCATCCTGAGAACAGGTAAACATACCAGAGGTAAGAAGGAAACCCAGAGCTGCTCCTCCCAGGGTCTAGTTCTCTGGTGTGCGGAAGAAGGGATGCCCATAGACAAGAGTCCTCTTCTCGGGAAAAGCCACCCCGTTCCTCCCTCTTGTTTCTTGGATCCCCTTCCTGCAATCCCTCCATGAGAGTCCTCACCAGTAGCCAGTGTGATCCAGAAGGCAGGTCCACGTTGAATATGCAGGGAAGCAGAGCCCAGGCGGAGCGGGCACAGAGGGGTCAGTGTGGTGGCCGCGGAGAAGAAGAGCAATGAGAAGATGAGGAAGGCTCCGGTGGCCAGGAGCATGTGCCCACCATAAACTAATGCAGGCATGGAGAGCAGCACATTCGATAACAGCCAGCAGAGGAATGCCACCCTGGTAAGATATAATTCAAGTGAGAAGAAGAGGACCCACAATACCCACAAGATTCTGGAGAGACTTGATTGATTCACCCCAATTGGACCATGGGGCTAAGTACTACACTGACTCTGTGCCTAGGGTGCCAGTTCCTCCTAATGGGGTTTCTGGGATATCGAGAGGGGTGTTGCCTAAAGCTCGGGTCTTCTTGCCTCCCTTCCCAGCCCTCTATCCTCACCAGAGCATGGCAGAAGCATAGTGTCCAGCCAGCCGGTATTGGCGGTACAGATCACAGGGATTGTTTGGAGTAAATTTCTCTGCCAGGTAGAGTACTGGGTCAGGCACCCCCTTCTCCAGTGCTTCAGTGTACTCCTCAGCATAATTCTGTCCAAAATGCCATCTGAACTGCTCATTGTAGTCAATGGTCTCATTCAGTTGCCGTACTGGTGTCCCTGGGGCAAAGGGACAGGGGAGGAAAGACAAGGACCAAGGGGAAACAGGACCATGAGGGCTCTATGTGTGTCCTCTGCACTCAGAGAGTGCCTTATAATCCCCTATGTCCTGTGTATTCAGTAAGTACAAATTTAAAAAGAAAAGACATCATCCTGGGGAGTTGTTGGCATGGGAATGAATAAGGGGAGAGAACCTTGGCCATGGCTGAAGGAAGAAGCAAGTCTCAGAGATTATGGAATTTTAGACTACAAAAAACAAGGGATCTCAAGAACCCTCTAGTTGGGGTTCTGCATTTTAAAGATGAGGAAACTGGAGTGGTTAGGTAGCACAGTGGAGAGAGCACCAAGCCTGGAGTCAGGAGGAACATGAGTTCAAATTGAGCCTCAGACATTACCTAGCTGTGTGACCCTGGGCCAGTCACTTAATGCCCATTGCCTATCCTTTGCGAATCACTTAACCCCAATTGCCTCGCCCTTGCTGTTCTTCTGTATCTACTTCAAAACAGAAGGTAATGGTAATAAAAATAAATGAAAACAACGATGAGGAAGTTGAGTAACTTGGCCTTGGCCACACAGAATCTTTGAAGGCAGAAGTTTACCCATCTTCTCTGATTCCAGAGCCAGTGTTTTTCCCACAGTATACATTCTGTGTCCCTAACGCCCTCTTGTTGTTTAGTCATTTTCCAGTGGTGTCTGACTCTTCATGACCACATTTGAAGTTTTTTTTAGCAAGGATATTGGAGTGGTTTGCCATTTCCTTCTCTAGATCATTTTACAGCTAAGTAAACTGAGGCAAACAAGGTTAAGTGACTTGTCTAGAGTCTGAGGTCAGATTTGAACTCATTTGAAAGAGGGAGTCTTTCTAACTTCAGCCCCCTATCCATTGGGCCACCTAGCTGCTCCATAACCCCTCTTTTGTTCAGTTGTTTAAGTCATGTCTGACTCTTTGTGACTCCTATTTTGGACTTTTCTTGGAAAATATATGGGAGTGGTTTGCCATTTCCTTCTCCAGCTCATTTTACAGATGAGGAATCTGAGGCAAACAAGGTTAAGAGATTTGCCCAGAGTCACAGAAATCCCTTATGCTTCCCAGACTTCCAAAGTTTCCAAAAATCAAATCCCACCAGGACTCTTCCAATCACATCCTTTTACCTGTAAGAGTAATATTGATCCCTCGAAGACCAATTTGCAACCCTACATTTGCATTGATCCTCAAGGGGCTGAAGGCCTTATATGTAGTATTGGTGTGGACCTGGCCCACAGACCACTCCCCACTGAAGTTCACAGCTGGAAAGGAGAGGAGAATAAGGGGAGATGATATGGGAGTCATGGGTACATGGTGGGGTGGGTGTGAGCTCTTCTGTGTCTGAGAAATACCGTTGGGAGCAATATGGGAAAGGAAAAATGAATCAGCATGAATGGGATTATTATTAATAAGAGCTAGTATATACTACCTTAAGATTTGCAAAGCACTTAACATTTGTTGCCTCATAACAACCCTGGGAGGTAGGGTGCTATTATCAGCTTCATTTTACAAATGAGGAAACTGAGGCAGGGAGCTTAAGAGACTTGCCCAGGACGCCACAATTAGTAAGTGTCTAAGAATGGATTTAAGCTCAGGTCTTCCTGAGTTTAAACTACACTGTACCACCTAGCTGCCCAGATGAATAAATAGCATCAACATGGAAACTCCTCTTCTTTTCACTTTAACCAAAAAATCATCCACTTCTTCATTTTTATTACCACACTCTTCCAGGGACATCTTAGATTCAGGCATTTAATTTAACTTGATTTCAACTACATCAAAATGGTAAGGAATGAGAATGCTTAGTCAACTTTGTCCTTTTGTCACTCCAGGGTTTTAGCACCCTACCACAATGAGAGACAGCTAGGTGACACAGTGAATAGAGCACTGGCTGTCAGGAAGACAAGTTCAAATCCAACTGTAGATACTTACTAGCTGTGTGATGCTGAGCTTAACTTAACTTCCATTTGCCTCAGTTTCCTCAGCTGTAAAGTGGTAATAATAACAGTACCTTCCTCCCAGGATTGTAGTGAAGATCAAATGAAATTTGTTGTTATTTGGTCCTTTCAATTATGTCCAATTCTTCTTGATCTCATTTGGGGTTTTCTTGGCAGAGATATTGAAGTGGTTTGTCATTTCCTTCTCTGGCTCATTTTACAGATGAGGAAACTGAGGCAAACAAGATTAAAGTGAATTGCCCAGGGTCACATGTATGTATGTATCTAGTATGTAGCTAGTATGTATCTGAGGCCAGATTGGAACTCAGGAAGATGAGTGACAAGAAGAGAACGGGAAAGGGATGGTTAAAGGTTCATAGGCTTATGGGATTTGTTTCTAGGAAGGGCCTCATAGACTTCTAGTTACAGTTCCCTCCTTTTACAGATATGAAAGCAAGGCCTAGAAAGAGAGAGGTAGTGACTTACTCAAAAGTCATTCAGCTAATTAATGGCAGATCTGAAACTTGAAACTAGAAACCAAATCTCTAGATTCCTCATTTATGGCTATTTTCACTACCTCTTGTTTATTCTTCAGAGAGAGGAGAGGTGGAGGGAGGGAGGAACGGAGTAGAGGGAAGGGGGGGGAGAGAGAGAGAGAGAGA
>NW_025389512.1:0-1234 GCF_016433145.1 Gracilinanus agilis | reverse complement strand
AGGAAAGTATGGCAATTTAATAAAATAGAAGATTTCCAAACATTCCTGAAAAAAAAACAAAAAATATGATATCCAAATACAAAATACAAGCAAAGCATTAAAAGGTAAAGAGAAAAAAAAATTAAGGGCTTTGATAACGTCGAATTGTCTATATTCCTATATGGAAAGATGGTGTCTGTAACTCTTAAGAATTGATATCATGGGGCAGCTGGGTAGCTCAGTGGATTGAGAGCCAGGCCTAGAGACAGGAGGTCCTAGGTTCAAATCCAGCCTCAGACACTTCCCAGCTGTATGACCCTGGGCAAGTCACTTGACCCCCATTACCTACCCTTACCAATCTTCCACCTATAAGTCAATACACAGAAGTTAAGGGTTTAAAAAAATTAAAAAAAAAAGAATTGATATCATTATCATAGTAGTTAGGAGATGTATACATCAACACAGAGTGTGGTAGCAAGCTGTTTAAGATGATATATTAAAAAAACTGGACTGAAAAAGAAGATCATACTAAGAGAAATGGGAAGAGAGAAGTAAAATGGGGGTGAATTATATCACATGAAGAGGTGCAGGGTGGGGGGGATGAAACTATTACAATGGAGAGGAGGATGAACGTAGTGACAGGTAATACTTAAACCTTACTCATTGGAATAGACTCAGAGAGGGAAGAACAGGCATATTTATTGGTTTATGGAATCCTATCTTACCCTATTGAGAAGTAGAAGGGGAATAAAAAAGGGAGAGGTTTGGAGGGGAATAAAATAAGGGAGCATGAAGTTGGAGGAGATGATTGATGTGACCTACCAGTACCAGATCTTAAACTGTACCATAAAGGAGTAATCCTCAAAACAATCTGGTACTGGCTAAGAAATAAAAGAATGGATCAATGGAATAGACTAGAGGTAAATGACCTCACCAATCTAGTGTCTGATAAACCCAAAGATCCTAACTTTTGGAATAAGATCCACTGGCTCAGTGGATTGAGAGCCAGGCTCAAAAATGGGAGGCCCTGGGTTCAAATCTGACCTCAGACATTTCCAACTGTATGAGCCTGGACAAGTCACTTAACCCCGATTAAAAAACCTCACTATTTGATAAAAATTCTTAAGAAAACTGGAAAACTGTATGGTAAAAATTAGATCAATCTCTCACTCTATACCAAGACAAAATGGGTATGTGATCTAAATATAAAGTGTGATATTATAAGTAAATTAAGGAAACATAACATAGCTAATTA
>NW_025389511.1:0-1651 GCF_016433145.1 Gracilinanus agilis | reverse complement strand
TCCGTGATAATAATGTAATCAACTATATAAAGTAAATTTGCTCTTTGGGGATCTATTTTATTGATACACAAATGATACCTTCAGTCCTATCCTTCAACGCTTCCTTCCCCTCCTCCTTCCCAATCTACTGAATAGTTCCCTAGAGCTCTGGAAAAATTCACCTAACATGAGTGAGTGGTTTATTCACTTATGCTTACCACAAGATAAGTCAAATAGATTCCACAGGGAGACAAAAATTTAAGTAAACACAATTTCCTAAGCATTGCTACAAACCTTATATGTGCATCCCAGGAATTATCTTTCTCCATGTATATAGTTCAAGTTCATTATCTCTAAATAATTCCACGTTTCTATGTTTTTTTTTATTGTGGGCTCTATTGCCTCTGCTTCAGTTTACTCCCTAGTCTTATTAGAAACCATTGTTCTCAAAATGAACTGAATTAGCTAGCCCCACATGCTAAAGGAACAACATCTGTACTAACTGTTCTGGAATGGGAGAATCATTTTCAATTGCATTTTTTTCTCTCTTTTCTAGTCATTACTAGCAGACAAAGTGAGCCAAAGCTTTGAGATTGTTTTAAATAGTATAAGCAATTATAGGAATGTTCTCTGGCATTCTTATTACTATATTATCTTTTTAAAAAAAAATCAGTGTTGCTCTCTTCAGCTATACTGTTTCCTTCAGCACTCTCAAAGCTCTTTTTGCTTCAGTAATTTTTCCTTTAATGCTTTACATAATAATCTATGGGTTAATACACTGTGACAAGCTATTTTTGACTTGCTAATAAATCTGTCTTCAGTAATGTATGTGAGAATTAAAATAGATTTCTTTGACAACAGTGTTTCATGAACCCATGCTCCCTACTGTTCTCCTTGGTTGTCAAAATATTCTGAGATCTATCCAATTTCATTGCTATCCAACCACTTCTGTGGAAAATTGGATTTGTGAAATTACACAGTCCTTTTTCCTAAAAACATATTTCTTATTTTTTACTTTCTAAAATGCATTATTGTTTATTGAAAAAAGTCATATTTCTAAGGGGGCATATCGATTGCATTTAGTCAAATATTTAAGACATGGCAACAAATTATGTTTTAGAAAGATACAAACAGTTGGAATGTAGGATGTGCCCCATTTAAAATTAAATAATCATTCACTAAATAGGCACTAGAAGATGTTAGATTAGATTTGCTTATAATCCTTATAAGCAAACCATTTTTACACATAAGACTCTTTCATTTGTTTCACTTAGACACAATATTGACCTGATAATATGATATTGTTATTTTGTAATATCATATACAGAAGAATATAACTTCAGCAACAGATTTGTTGTTACCTTATATATTCATGTCCTATTCTACATGATCCCACTGGAGTGTTCTTGGCAAAAATACTGGAGTAGTTTGCCTTTTCCTCTTCCAGTTTATTTTACATATGAGGAATCTGAGGCAGACAGCTAAGTGAATTTTCCAGGGTCACAGAGCTAGTAAATATGTGAGGCTAGATTTGAACTCAGGAAAATGAGTTTTCTTCACTCCAGTTCTGGCACTTTATTTACTGTGCCACTGAGCTGTCCTCAGCAACAGATAAAGTAGTCATATGTTTGTTTATTGTCATACATTTAACTGCTTTTAATAATTTCTAATT
>NW_025389510.1:0-3139 GCF_016433145.1 Gracilinanus agilis | reverse complement strand
CCTTCCTTCCTTCCTTCCTTCCTTCCTTCCTTCCTTCCTTCCTCTCTGTCTCTCTGTCTCTGTCGCTTTCTCTCCACTCTTTCTCCCCCCATTCTCTCCCTTTACCTTCTGCCTTAGAATCAATACTAAGTATCAGTTCCAAGGCAGAAGAGTGGTAAGGGCTAGGTAAATGGGGTTAAATGACTTGCCCAGGGTCATATAGCTAGGAGGTGTCTGAAGACAAATTTAAACTCAGGACCCCTGTCTCTGCTCTGGCTCTCTATCCACTGGAGCTGTCCCAGCAACTGTCCTAAGATTATTTTAGTGCAAGTGCAGATTCCTGAGGGAGTTTTCCCATTGGGAGTTCCCTTGATCAGTGCAGTAACAAGTCTTGTTCAAAAGAAAAAAATAAAATTCTCCCTACCATTACCAAAACTCCCAAAGATGAAAGGAATAATCTATAAGCAAAGTTTCTAGCTTATGTCTTTCTCAACTCTGTCTTTAGTGGTCATTCCCTAATGATTCCTTATTGTTATGGTTAACTTATTAAGCCTTATTTACCTTTGGAAATATGCCATAATAGTCTGAACTGGATCATCAAATCACTTGAGTTTTTTGTAGCATGAACCAGTCTTGAACAGTAAAGGTGATCTTCATGTCCAGCTAGGTGGGGAAGGAAAAGGTTAGTGGCTATTCTGGGAGCCCTTTTACTTCTGTTCATTTAATCATGGCACTGCTACTGTAGATGAAATGAGGAGAACACAGAGTTGTGGAACAATATTCAAGAAAATGTTGCTGGTGCAATGATCCAGGACAATTCTGAGGGACTTACAAGAAAGAACGCTATCCACATCCAGAGAAAGAACTGTGGGAGTAGAAATGCAGAAGAAAAACATATGATCGATCACATGGTTCAATGGGGATATGATTGGGGTTTTGGCATTAAAAGATCATTCTATTGCAAATATTAATAATATGGAAATAGGTTTTGAACAATGCTACATGTATAACCCAGTGGAATTGCTTAATAGCTCTGGGAGAGGGGAGGGAAATATCATGAATCATATAATCATGGAAAAATATTATAAATAAATAAATTCATTTAAAAAAAAAGGGAAAAAAGAAAATGTTGCTGGAAGTACCATACTTTATGTAATAGAAAGTGTAGAAATTGGAATTAGGAGGACCTAGGTTTAGATTATGACCCTCTAAATTTTCTGCATCTTGGTTTTCTCTTGTGTAAAATGGATATAACACCTGTAGTGCCTACCTCAGATCCGAGAGTCAGACATATGTAAAATATTCTGTATCAGTTTGCTATTATTTTATTTCTAGCACAACATATGCTCCTTGAGGTCAAGGATTCAGAAGAGAAAAATTTCAGATTAAACAAATCTTTCTAATCTGAGAGACAATTTCAATTTTGTTTTTGTTTTTGTATCTTCATTGCCTAGCACAATGCCTAATATATAGTAGATACTTAATACCCATAGGCTCAAAGTCTTACAGCTGAAAGGGACCCAACTTTGCAGTGAAGCTGAGGCCTAGGGGAGTGATGAGATCTCTTCAAGATCACATAGTTTATTGGGCAGAGCCTGGTTTTTCAACTCAAGCTTCCTCACTCCAAACCCAGTGTTTTTTCCAAAGAATCACACTATCAAATTGAATTGAGTTAAATTATGGAAGAGCCCATTCCATCTGTATGAGGACTTCTTGAATTATGCGAGCCAAAGAGTTAACATGTAGGAGAAGTATCCAAAACCAGAAGCAAGAAAAAATCAGCTAATGGAAGATAGAGGTGGGGAGAAGAGCTGGCCCAGCCCCAAGGTTCTTTATAATTTTTGAATATAACCATGGTTAGTTTAGTTTATCTTTAGAATTGTTTTGCTCATTATTATTTTCTCAAGTATTTTCTCTCAGTAAAAAAGAGTCCTTAGAGCCGAGGCATAAATAAGACTAAATGGACATCAGTAGAAGTGGAGCTATTCTCCAGAAGCCCACAGAAATGTTAAAAATACTGAGAACTGGTCAAGACAACCTGAGGGCACCTGGCACACAAATGCTGTAAGGCAGTTGCTGGGTTAAAGCTTGGATTGTGTACATGCAGAACTCTACCCAAGTATGCCAATAAAATTATAACAAGAATGAACCGGGCATCCTAGAGCCTTGTTTGAGTAGCATTTGGGGAGCATTGAGGGAGGAAAGATACTTCACAGTATCATGGGAATTAGAGGAGGCAGGAATGTGCCCTAGTGGACATGAAGTCCTGTATTATTGCAAGAAATTTGAAATTACATATACTTTGTTATTCCTCATAAATGACAGAATTCTTTGGTCCAGTAATGGTTGGATGAGTTCAGGTCTTTTCTAGTGTGTAATTAGAATCCGTTACCCTAAAAACTACAATTCCCAGCACCCCACTCTCCTCACCTTACATGCTGACGTAGGGAGGATATAAATTTGATGTAGCCCCTGCCTTCTGCTCGCTTGTCTTCCTGTCAGGGCTTTGGTAGAGCGGGCTTTTTAAACCGGCAAGGAGAACTTAATTATGTGGTCTTAATTTTGTTAAATAATTAGTTTTTTTATATCTATTTCCTTTTTATTCCTTCTACTTCAAGTGATTATTAATAAACTCTACAAAATATAATTCTTGGAGTGTTGGATATTAATTTAAATCCTACACTAGTTACTCCTGGCCTTGAGAAACCTTTATGGTAGGTTTGGGACAATATCCAGTAACTTTATAGATGTTTACTTAATTTACTTAATATCTGCAATGTATTCAGCAATATGATAAGCATTAAACTCCTTGAGGTCAGGAGGCATGTCCTGTACTTCTCTTCTATCCTCTTAGATATAATGTTCTGCATATTCTTGAATATTTTAAGGATCTGTGACTTTATATGTGTGAGTACTTCCTCTATCCACACAGATTACTCTTGACAAAGTCAGTAATTTTTGTTAAAAACATTTTTTGTTTAAAATTTTATTTTTATTATCATTCAAAATACACTTCCATATTGGTCATTATTGTAAGAGCACACTTATACATAACCAAAACCCCAAAATAAAACTGTAAATACAGTGATGTGGAATATAGTATTGCTGTTACTGTGTATAATGTTTTCCTGGTTCTGCTTATTTCACTCTGCATCAGTTC
>NW_025389509.1:0-1553 GCF_016433145.1 Gracilinanus agilis | reverse complement strand
GATCCAGGGGCTGGGAAAGATGATTGACATTGTACTGGTAAGGATGGGACTTACAGTCAAGCTTGGGAAAGGAAACCTACCTTGAGGCTGGGGTATAAGGGAAGGGGTTGCTTACACAATGGATACTAAAGGATGGTCCCTGCCCAGGTGTGCCTTCCTGGGACAGGGTCTCTGGTACAATGGGGAAGACTACCTAAGACAAAAGGGTATTTAGCATTTACCCCAGTATCCATTATTCAGTCTGCAGCTGCTAGCCTTAAATTCCCTTCAGGGTGGATTCTTTTTGTTTGTTTGTTTGTTTAAACCCTTAACTTCTGTGTATTGTCTCATAGGTGGAAGATTGGTAAGGGTGGGCAATGGGGATCAAGTGACTTGCCCAGGGTCACACAGCTGGGAAGTGTCTGAGGCTAGATTTGAACCTAGGACCTCCTGTCTCTAGGCCTGACTCTCAATCCACTGAGCTACCCAGCTGCCCCCATTCATTCATTCAGGGTGGATTCTTATGGGAACAGGGAAGCACAAGCTTTGGGGGTCTCCTTCCTACAAGCTATTTCTAAAACTTGGGGTTCATCAGATCTCACTAAGCTACAAGTTTGGGGTTTCTAGATTCCAAGTCGACAAGAGCATATGTTGGCGGTTGGTATTTTTATTTCTTTAAGGGGAAGAAAGGGTAGAGTAAACTTTTTTCTGAAGCGATGTTTATTTCTTTATTTCCTGACTTATTTGTCACATTTAAGTGGCTACAGAGATTTAACATTTGTGAATAGAATAGAGATTGAAGATGTACGGGGAAATCAGTGATTTACAATCAATTTANTCAATTTATTTGGACAGTAAGAGTACTAATTTTATGTATCAAAATTTACTATATATTCAGAAGAATTTAGTAAATTTTAAAGCTCAAGACCAAATTCAAGATCCTTAAAGAATGAAATAGAGTAGGTGTTTGCTGGTGTGTGATGCTAGCACAGAGATACCAAGGAATGGATTATCTGACTGTAGCACAGTCATATCTTCAACACATGTGCTCTAAATTAGGATTGGGACCTTCTAAGTCAATTTTAAGTCTAGCTTTGAAATATGGAAAATTCCTTGGATCTTGATAAGATCTTTCACATTTAAAAGCTTTGCTATCTGAGGGTCATTCTGACCTGATTTAGCAGAATCCATTGAAGACTTGTACATTCAAGAAGGGGAAAAATCTCACAAAGAAAACAGTCCCTGATCCCCCTCATTTAAAAACTCTGAGTATAGACAATATTATGGAAAGAAGTGATATATTCTAGGGAATAGCTATTATTGTCTTTTTGTCATTTCAGGTGATGGGGCAAATACTAAAACTAAAGACAGTTATCCAAAACAGGAAATTAATGAATATACAGGATCACAGAGGATGTTATCAGCAGGAATCGCGGGGACTTTTGTCCAGGACTCAGAGTTTCAAGAAATTTCAGACTGTGGAGGCAAGTTAGAATTGCAGCAAGGAAGCATAGCAGACAACAGACACAGAAAATCAATGCAGGAGAAATACTTCTGGCATGTGTCTCTTTTCC
>NW_025389508.1:0-6505 GCF_016433145.1 Gracilinanus agilis | reverse complement strand
ATATATACGTATATATATACGTATATATATATATACATACATACATACATATTTATGAACTTTAACAAGGATTTCCATTCCCTTGTGAAAAATTCCACTCTCCATACTCGAAATGCAACCAAGAACTGCTTTTGGGAGGAAGAACTACAATCATCACCAGCTGAACTCAGCACCAGCAAAGGGTTTCCTATGATTTCTTTCTGGCCTGGTGTTCGACCTCCTTACTGTCCTGAAGTTGCTGCTGCTGCTATTGGACTGCCTCCAAGAACCTAACCCTGGTGCTCTTACTGCATCTACCCCAATGTTGTAGACCTTTCTTGAGAAATTCCCAAGTTGTCTTGGCAGGGAAAATGTATCTTTATGAACTTCTGTTAGTCCTTTCACTCCGGGAAAAAAGGAATTTGGTAGAACTCCTTCTTTGCTTATTATGTCAAATAGTTTGTATAATATTAGTATTAGTTGTTTTTTGAATATTTGATAGAATTCACTTATGAATCCATCTGGTCCTGGGGATTTTTTCTTAACTAATTTTTTAATGGCTCATTCAATTTCTTTTTCTTATATGGGATTATTTAAGTATCCTATTTCTTTTTCTGTTAGTCAAGGCGATTTATATTTTTGTAAATACTCATCCATATCAGCTAGATTGCCATATTTATTGCCACATAATTGGTCAAAATAGTTTTTAATGATTGCCTTAATTTTCTCTTCATTAGAGGTCAGGTCTTCCTTTTCATCTTTGATACTATTAATTTGGTTTTCTTCTTTCCTTTTTTATTAGATTAAACAGTACTTTATCTATTTTATATGTTTTTCAAAGAAACTGTTTCTAGTCTTATTTATTAATTCAATAGTTCTTTCACTTTCACTTATTAATTTCTCCTTAAATTTTTAAGATTTCTTATTTAATTTTTATCTGAGAATTTTCAAATTTTTCTCTTTTTAGTTTTTTAATTTGCATGTCCAATTCATTGACCTCTGCCCTCCCTAATTTGTTAATATATACACTCAAGGATATAAATTTCCCCCTGAGTACCACTTTGGATGCATCCCATAGATTTTTATAGGATGTCTCATAATTGTAATTCTCTTCAATGAAATTATTGTTTCTATCATTTGTTCTTTAACTAACTGATTTTGAAGAATCATATTATTTAATTTCCAATTAACTTTTGGTTTGCCTTTCCATGTACCCTTGTTAATTATTATTTTAATTGAATTATAATCTGAAAAGGTTGCATTGATTATTTCTGCTTTTTTTGCATTTCTTTGCCTTGTTTTTATGCCCTAGTACATGGCCAGTCTTTGTGAATATATCATGTGCTGCTGAAAAGGTGTATTCCTTTTTGTCCCTATTTATTTCTCTCCATAGCTCTATTAACTCCAATTTTTCTAAGATTTCATTCACATCTTTTACCTCTTTCTTATTCATTTTTGGTTTGACTTATCTTGATTTGATAGAGGCAGGTTCAGGTTTCCCATTAGTATAGTTTTATAATCTTTTTCCTCCTTAAGCTCCACTAGTTTTTCCTTTAAAAATCTGGGTACTATAACATTTGGTTCATCCATGTTGAGTACTGACATCTTCTCATTGTCTATACTGCCTTTTATCAGGATGTAATTACCTTCCCCAGCTCTTTTAATCGGATCTATTTTTACTTTGACTTTGTCAGATATCATGATTACTACTCCTGCCTTATTTTTTCTCAGTTGATTCCCAAATAGATTTTGCTCCAGGCTCTTACTTTACCTTGTGTGTTACATGCTTTATTTATGTTTATTGTAGACAATATATGACATGATTTTGGTTTCTGATCCACTCTGCTATTTGTTTCTGTTTTATGGGCGAGTTCATCCTATTCATGTTCAGAGTTATGATTACCACCTGTGTATTCCCCATCATTTTGATTTCTTCTCTTAGTCTTACCCTTTCACTATTTCCTTCTACACCAGCATTTTGCTTTTAATCAGTCCTCTTAATTCCCATCCTTTTTTTTAACTTCCCTTTCCAACTCCTCCCTTCTTATTTCCCTCTTATTTTTCTTTAGGGTCTATTAAATTCGTTCCCTCCTCTCTTTTCCTTCTTTTTTGTACTCCCTGCTAAACTCCCCACCTTGGTTTTCCCTCTCAACTTTCCTGTAGGGTAATATAGATTTCAATATCCCAGTGGATCTAGATAGTCTTCCCTCTCAGAATCAATTCCATTAAGAGTATCAGTTAAGTATTACCTATTAGCATTCTCTTCCTCTCCTTCTAATAATAGTATTCTTCCCCTCCCTCTGCGTTCTTTATGTTGTACAAATTATTCTATTTTTTATTCCTTTAAGTTTTTCTTGGTGCCATATTCTATATACCCATCTTTTCTTTTTTCTTTTTTTTGCATATCATCTTAAACCACTTAGTACACCAACCTCTACCTGTGAATAATTCTTCTAACTACTATAATGGCAAATACGATTTTTGAGAGTTATAATTAACATTTTTCCATATAGTAATATAAACAATTTTAACTTATTGAAGCTCTAGAAAAAAAGGGAAAAAAATTTCCCCTCTTTCTTATTTACCTTTTCTTGTTTCTCTTGACTTTTGTATTTGGACATCAAATTTTATATTTAGTTCTGGTCTTTTCTTTATGAATACTTGGAAATCTTCTATTTGGTTAAATGCCCATATTTTCCCCTGGAAGTATATAGTCAATTTGGATTGGTAGGTGTTCCTTGATTGTAGAATCAATTCTCTTGCCTTTCTGAATATCATATTCTAAGCCTTGTGGTTCTCTAGTGTGGAGGCTGCCAAATCATGTGTAATTCTGGTTCTTTGTGATATCTGAATTGTCTCTTTCTGGCTTTTTGTAATATTTTCTCCATAGCATGGAAGCTTTTAAATTTGGCAATTACATTCCTGGGTGAAGACTTTTGAGGGTTTAATGTAGAGGGTGATCTATGTATTCTTTCAACGTCTATTTTGCTCTCTTGTTGAAAAACATAAAGGCAAGTTTTCTTGGGTAATTTCTTATAGAATAACGCCAAGTTTTCTATTTGTTTCTAGGTTTTCAGGTTAGACCAATGATTCTCAAGTTGTCTCTTCTAGACTGGTTTTCCAGGTGAATCATCTTATCAGTGAGATATTACATGTATCCTTCTATTTTGACATTCTTTTGACTTTGTATTATTAATACTTGCTGTCTTTAGAGATCATTAGCTTCTACTTGACCGATTCTGGTCTTTAAAGACTAGTTTTCAGCTATGATCTTTTTTTTAAACATTTATTAATATTCATTTTTAACATGGTTACATGCTTCATGCCTCTACATTCCCCTTCACCCACCGCTGTCCCCACACCCATGGCCTTCTTTCATTTTAGCCAATCTGCTAGGTGTGAGGTGATACCTCAGAGTTGTTTTGATTTGCATTTCTCTAATTATTAGAGATTTAGAATACTTTCTCATGTGCTTATTGACACTTTTGTTTTCCTTACCTGAAAATTGCCTATTCATGTCTCTAGCCCATTTTTCAATTGGGGAATAGCTTGATTTTTTATACAATTGATTTAACTCCTTGTATATTTGAGTAATTAGACCCCTATCAGAGTTTTTTGTTATAAAGATTTTTTCCCAATTTGTTGTTTCCCTTCTGATTTTGACTACATTGTTTTAGTTTGTACAAAAGCTTTTTAGCTTAATATAATCAAAACCATTTAGTTTACATTTTGTAATTTTCTCTAATTCTTGCTTGGTTTTAAAATCTTTCCTTTCCCAGAGATCTGACAGGTATACTATTTTGTGTTCACTTAACTTATTTATAGTTTCCCTCTTTATATTCAAGTCATTCACCCATTCTGAATTTATCTTGGTGTAGGGTGTGAGATGTTGATCTAAACCTATTCTCTCCCATATTGTTTTCCAAATTTCCTAGCAGTTTTGGTCAAATAGTGGATTCATGTCCCAAAAGTTGGGCTCTTTGGGTTTATCATACACTGTTTTGCTGATGTCATTAACCCCAAGTCTATTCCACTGATCCTCCCTTCTGTCTCTTAGCCACTACCATATTGGTTTTTTTTTTATTTTAAACCCTTAACTTCTGTGTATTGACTTATAGGTGGAAGATTGGTAAGGGTAGGCAATGGGGGTCAAGTGACTTGCCCAGGGTCACACAGCTAGGAAGTGTCTGAGGCCGGATTTGAACCTAGGACCTCCTGTCTCTAGGCCTGGCTCTCAATCCACTGAGCTACCCAGCTGCCCCTACCATATTGTTTTGATGACTATTGCTTTATAGTATAGTCCCCTTCCTTCACATTTTTTTTCATTATTTCCCTTGATATTGGTGATCTTTTGTTATTCCAAATGAAATTAATTATAGTTTTTCCTAATTCAGTACAAGAGTTTTTTTGGTAATTTGATAGGTATGGCACTAAATAGGTAAATTAATTTGTGTAGAATGTTCATTTTAATTATGTTAGCTCCTCCTACCCATGAACAATTAATGATTTTCCAATTGTTGAGATCCAGTTTTATTTGTTTGGAAAGAGTTTTGAAGTTGTTTTCATATAATTGCTGTGTTATTTTTGGTAGATAGATTCCCAAGTATTTTATATTGTTTAGGGTGATTTTAAATGGTGTTTCTCTTTCTACCTCTTGCTGCTCTAATGTGTTGGAAACATATAGAAATGCTGATGATTTATGTGCATTTATTTTGTATCCTGCAACTTTGCTAAAGTTGTTGATTATTTCTACTAGCTTCCTAGTTGATTCTCTATGATTTTTTAAGTAGATCATCATATTATCTGCAAAGAGTGATAGCTTAGTCTCCTCATTGCCTATTTTGATACCTTCAATTTCTTTTTCTTCTCTAATTGCTACTGCTAGTGTTCCTAGAACTATGTTGAATAAAAGAGGTCATAATGGGCATCCTTGTTTCACTCCGGATCTTATTGGGAAGGCTTCTAATTTATCCCCATTGCATATAATGCTTGTTGATGGTTTTAGGTATATAGTGCTTATTATTTTTAGGAAAGGTCCTTCTATTCCTATACTTTTCAGTGTTTTCAATAGGAATGGATGCTGTATTTTGTTAAAGGCTTTTTCAGCATCTATTGAGATAATCATGTGATTTTTTTTGTTAGACTGTTGATATGGTCAATTATGTGGATGGTTTTCCTAATGTTGAATCATCCTTGCATTCCTGGTATAAATCCCACCTGATCATGGTGAATGATCTTCTTAATTACTTGCTGGAGTCTCTTTGCTAATATTCTATTTAAGATTTTTGCATCTATGTTCATTAGGGAGATTGGTCTGTAGTTTTCTTTCTCTGTTTTTGATCTCCCTGGCTTTGGGATCAGTACCATATTTGTGTCATGAAAGGAATTTGGTAGGACTCCTTCTTTGCTTATCATATCAAATAATTTGTAAAGCACTGGGATTAGGTGCTCTTTATATGTCTGATAGAATTCAAGTGTGAATCCATCAGGTCCTGGTGATTTTTTTTAGGGAGTACTTTGATGGCTTGTTCAATTTCTTTTTCTGATATGGGATTATTTAGGAATTCTATTTCTTCTGTTGTTAATCTAGGCAATTTATATTTTTGTAAATATTCATCCATATCTCCTAAATTGTTATATTTATTGCCATATAATTGGGTGAAATAGTTCTTAATGTTTGCCTTAATTTCCCCTTCATTAGAGGTGAGGTCTCCCTCTTCATCTTTGATACTGTCAATTTGGTTTTCTTCTTTCCTTTTTCTTATTAGATTGACCAGTACTTTTTCTATCTTATCTGTTTTTTCAGAATACCAGCTTCTAGTCTTATTTATTAATTCAATAGTTCTTTTACTTTCCATTTTATTAATTTCTCCCTTAATTTTTAGTATTTCTGATTTAGTTTTCATCTGGGGGGTTTTAATTTGCTCACTTTCTAATTTTTTGAGTTGCATACCCAATTCATTAATCTCTGCCCTCCTTAATTTGTTAATCTATGCACTTAAGGATATAAATTTCCTCCTGAGTACTGCCTTGGCTGAATCCCACAGAGTTTGGTAGGATGTCTCCTCATTGTCATTCTCTTCAATGAAATTGTTGATTGTTTCTATGATTTCTTCTTTGACAAATTGGTTTTGGAGAATCATATTGTTTAATTTCCAATTGGTTTTTGATTTTCCTGTCCAGGTGCCCTTACTTATTATTATTTTTATTGCATTATGATCTGAGAAGTTTACATTTATTATTTCTGCTCTTTTGCATTTGTTTGCAATGTTTCTATTCCCTATTACATGGTCAATCTTTGTAATGTACCATGTGCAGCTGAAAAGAAGGTGTATCCCTTTTTGTCCCTATTTATTTTTCTCCACATATCCATTAAATCTAATTTTTCTAGGACTTCATTCACCTCTCTTACCTCTTTCTTATTTATTTTTTGGTTTGATTTATCTAGAATTGAAAGAGGAATATTTAGATCTCCCACTATTATGGTTTTACTATCTATTTCCTTCTTGAGCTCTACCAGTTTCTC
>NW_025389507.1:0-1931 GCF_016433145.1 Gracilinanus agilis | reverse complement strand
GCTTCTCCTCCCAAAGAGCCATCCCTTAGCATAAAGATTTTTTTTTTAAACCCTTGTACTTCGGTGTTTTGGCTCTTAGGTGGAAGATTGGTAAGGGTGGGCAATGGGGGTCAAGTGACTTGCCCAGGGTCACACAGCTGGGAAGTGGCTGAGGCTGGGTTTGAACCCAGGACCTCCTGTCTCTAGGCCTGACTCTCACTCCACTGAGCTACCCAGCTGCCCCCCCTTAGCATAAAGATTGAAGGAGGCAGCTGGGTGGCTCAGTGGATAAAGAGCCAGGCCAAGAGATTGGAGGACCTGGGTTAAAATCTAGCCTCTAACATTTTATAGCTGTGTGACCCTGGGCAAGTCACTTCATCTTCATTGCCTAGCCCTTCTTCTGCCTTGGAACAGAGATACTTAGTATTGATTCTAAGACAGAAGATGAGGGTTAAAAAGAAAAAAAAAATTTAAAAAAATTCTGCAGAACCACCAAAAGATGCGATTTGGCCCCCAACTCTTCTGAGAGAGAGGAATGGCTTCTTGGATCTGGGGTGGGGAGGTAAGCTTGGCTAGTATACTTTGAAGTACTCAGTTTTGATTTATTTTCGGTTCTGCCCATTTACAGCGTTCATTCAGGTCTTTCCATCGTTCCTCTTGGTGGCCATCATTTCTTATAGCACCGTCATATTCCATTAGCTTCATGTGCTGCGATCTGTTGAGCCATTTAGCCATTTCCCGATTGACGGGCATTTCTTCTATTCCCCATTCTTTGGAAACACGCACAAATGTATAAGAAGGCCGCCCTCTCGGGATGTATTCCTAGCAGCAGAATCTCCTGGTCACCAGGAACAGACATTTTAGTCCTTTTAGTTGCCCAACTCTGAATTGCTTTCCAGAATATTTGGGCTCAGCTCTGGGGGAAGTTCTGACTCACTAAGAACTTTGTCCCAGGAAAAGACACGAGAGAGGGAATGGGCAGAATGGCATGTGGGAACAGCTTGGCCAGGCCATAGAATGGATAAAAGGGAGCCAAATTGGGAAGAACTCCACATGCCAGAAAAAGGAATTTCTGTTTAATCCTTGAGGCCATGGGGAGCTGTCAGAGCTAGGGGAGTGTCTGTCCTTTTGGAAGATCACTTTGGCAGGTGTATAGAGGACAGATTAGAGAGAGACAGTAGACTGATAAGGATGCTTTGCAGTAGTCTGGAAAGGTGAGGAAGCTGGCCTCAGACCCTTCCTAGCCCCGTGACCCTGGGCAAGTCACTGAGCCCTCATTCCCTGATCCTTACTGCCCTTCTGCCTCAGAACCAACAGACATTACCCTCTTTTAGACAGAAGCAAAGGGTTTAAAAACTAAAACAAAAACCAAAGAATGGTGAGGAAGATCAGAATTAGGGTGGTTAATCCAGGCGAGTGGCTGGCACGCAGTAGGTACTAAGGAAATGCTCGAAGATTGGGTTGAAAGATGGTGTCTAGGAGAGGGAGACTAACCAGGAATAACCAGATCTGATGACTGGCTGGATGGTCTGGGGGGGAGGGAGGGCAAGAGTGGAGGAAGGAACCAGGAAGGTGCCCTTGACAGTAAGAGTTTGCTCTTGGACATGCCGATGGCACGTGTATTTGACGGTGTCCAAAAGGCTGTTGGTGGAGGCCGGGAGCTCTGGGGAGATGAGGGCTGATTGACCTAGTTGGGCTGTCTCTCTCCTGGAATTCTATCTTTTATTTACTTATCTATTTACTTGTTCCCCTACCCCAGCAGAATGTAAGCGAGCACCTGGAGGGCAAGGACAACATATTTATCATCCAGCTGCCTCACACAGCTCCTATTAAGGACTAACAAATGCTCGTTGAATCAATTGAATACTTGAGCAATAGATAACTAGTACTGATGTTCAGAAGCACCTGGCTCCCATTCTCTAAAGCCCCAGAAAGCCAGCTAAAAATGGCCC
>NW_025389506.1:0-2304 GCF_016433145.1 Gracilinanus agilis | reverse complement strand
CCCAGGGTCTGTCTGTGCTCTTTAGCCTCCTGATGTCTCAGGTCTAGTTGTTCTCAGGGTCAAGGCTCCTGGTGGTCCCCTTGCTTGTTCCTCTGCCTGAAGCTCCTTTAACAGTCTCAGGGAGCTGCTTCCACAGTCATGCACCCCTCTGCATTGGGTCCCTACCCAAGGTCTGTGCCTATGCTCGGGATCTGCGTCTGCACCTGTGCTAGGTCTGTCCCTGTGTCTATGCCTGAGATCAAGGTCTATATTCAAAGTCTGCATGTTCTTTAGCCTCTTGGGGGTCTTAAGTCTTGCTGCTCTCAGGAGCAGGCCCTGGTGAACCCAGGTAGCTGCCAAGGACATGCCCCAATTCCATGTACTTTCAATGCTGTGCCCTGTTGTGGGGTCCCTTTGTTCGACTGGATTTGTTTTTATGTCCTCTTGAGGAGTCCCATATTTGTGGATTAGGAGAGGTTAAGCAGCTGCTTTTTACTCTGCCATCATCTTAACCTGGAAGTCTTAACTTTTTCAAAAGGAGTGTTTTCTAAGATTGTGTAATAAAAATATTTGGATACAAAATATCCCCCCAAACCTGGGGCACCTTCTATTACAAATACATACAGAGCAAAAGGAAAGTGGGCTCAAGTTAGAGGGTGCATATGGCAGAGAGTTACTCAAAGCTCCTAAAAGTTTTTTTTTTTGTTGAAAGTTCTTTCTTTCATCTTTGTAGGACCTTCTGGAAGTTCCCTTTAGGCAGGAGCAGCCTTCCGCTAGGCTTACAGTAGAGTCCTAAAGCTGTCTTTCCTCGGAGCATGTAGTTTATCCTCAGGCTTAGTTACAGAGATTATGACCAACATGGTTTGGATGCCCATGGGAAGTCCAAAATCTTCAAACTTTCGAAGTTCACAAAGAATGTGGGAAGAAACAGAAGCTCTTCTCTCACCCCCCACCAAAAAATTCTCTTTCAAGGGCTTGCCTAGATTTACTCTTAATCTTGGCTTACCATTGACATATTGGAATCTGAACTGATTTCTATTTTATATAAGGCTGAATCTCCTCAACTAGTCCCGCCATGCTTCCTGTGTAGTGTCGTTTCACTTTATCCAAAGGCTTGTACTCCTTCCCAATTTGATTAACTACATTGTTCCCACTGGGCTTAATACCTTTTGATTTATTGATTCTGTCATTGGGTGAGATGTGTTCTCACCTAATAAAGGTATCATGGTATCCACATCTTGTTAGTTACTTTGGTTAAAGTAGGAGAGATTTATTCACTTGGTTTCACCCTCCTTACATAAGGAAAGGCTTTCTAGTCGTTATAGTTGTACAACAATGGAATGGACTGCCTTGGGAAGTAGTGAAGTTCTTATCCCTAGCAATATTCAAGCAGAAGCTGGAGGACAATCTATCATAGAAAGGGTTCCTACATTAAGGGGAAATGATTAAATTATCTTTAAGGTTGTTTCCAAATCCAAAGTTCTGTGATTTTATCAATTTTTTGGTAATATTTCTTTTTCACAGAGGCAACAAAATTAAAGATGAACTCGGATAAAATATCAAATGATCACAAAAACAGGATTGGTCAAACTTTATGAGACATATTAGCATTCACGAGAAAGAATTTCATAGGAAGGGAAAATCAAAAACTACTCATTAATGAATATTTTTTATTACCTATTGATTTCCATGATTTGGTGCTCTACAATTTATAGCATGAAAGGATTTAGAGTTGGAAGGATTCTGTATCTTAAAAGATCACCTAGTCCAACTTCTTCATTTCATTTATGAGGAATCAATCCCAGAGAGGGGAAATAATTTCCCCTAAATATATATAGGCAACTATGTTTTCATTGATTATTTGTTTTCATTGAAATTTTCTTTCCTTTAATTTATTTCCCTAGTTCAGGTTAGCATAGATAGGTGTAGCAATAAGAATAATATAATTCTTTATTATAATTAATAATAAACAATAAGATAAGCATAAGGTTAAGACTATTTTTTTAAAGAAATATAATAATAATTAGATTAGGTATAGCTTTAGAATTACATAGAATAGCAAAGATACAGGAGAAATCTTTTATCTCTCAATAGGCTTGAAGAGGGGAAACTATAAGGATTATATTAGAAAATAAGTATTATTTTATTAGTTTAGAGATAAGAAGTAGAGAAGCTGGATTGAGGAAGAATTGGAGTTTCAAATAGATCTGAGAGAGAGTGTTAATTTCAACTGTTGGCAGTTATAATCGTTATTCTACAACAGTTATACTCTCTGGGTGTGGCATTCTGACAGTTGGCTTCTGGCAGTCGACAGAGTCATACGCT
>NW_025389505.1:0-6774 GCF_016433145.1 Gracilinanus agilis | reverse complement strand
TGCTGTGAGCCAGGGGCAAAAGTCAGTTGGCTCCACCCTATAAATACCCTTTTGGAACAATAGTTGGGGGCTCAGAACTCAGAGCTGAGACTTGAGCAAACTTCTCTTGGAGCAAGAACTGGGCAGAGGGAGGTGAAGGATGGAAGAAGAAGAAGAGGGTAGGCCTGAACCTGTAACCTGTACCAGACTGAGAGAGAGCTAGTGATCCATCAACACTATTGGTAGTAGAGCTGAGAGAATATATAGATCATCAATCAACATCAACATCAATAGCCCCTCCTAATCTGACTTGGCTGTGGCCAGGCCAAGCTCAGAGCTAGTGAGAGGGTGAAAACCTCTAGCTTCTACCCCAGGGGTCAGCAAGGAATGGCTCTTGAGCCATATCTGGCTCTTTTGAGGGCCAGATATGGCTCTTTCTTCAGGAACCATAAAGTGAATTTTTTTTTCAGGCTCTGTTACAGGAGCGTGCACTGTGAGCACTTTACAGCTTTCACAAAATTACATTTTAAAAAATGTGGCGTTTATGGCTCTCACGGCCAAAAAGGTTGCCGACTGTAAAATTGGAATTTGGGAGATGCCATCTAAAAGTATATATATATATTTTTTTTTCCCTATGGACACGTGAGGGACTTTGAAACTACATTTCCCATGATTCCTCATGGGAAACAGGAAGTATGATGATGTAAGAGAGGGGTTAAATCTCCTGGGTAAGGAGGAAGTTGCTCTCTCTTGGCTAGCAGGCTGGGGAAGAGAGGAGAGGTAACAATAATGGTGGAGGCGGCAGTTTTCAATTCTTACAAGCACATGGTCTAATGATTTTATCCCTATCAGCATGGCTTTAATTAAAATACTAATTTATATTATTATATCAGTCTTTATTATTTTTAATCGTAACACGACCCCTGCTCTATTCATTTAGCAATCTCTAGTCCTGATCAAGGATTAGATTAATAGCCAAACAATAGCAATAGAGTTTCCAATCCCCAAACCTATTGCCTTGTTTTCCTTTCTCCCAGTAAGAGTAAATATAGTGATTTACCAACAAGTAACATTCAGTGAGAAGTTATTCTATCACAGCCTCTGGAGAAAGGGAGAATGAAACACAGTGAGATACCAATGTTTCCAATAGCCAATTCATAGCCTATTAACAACTAATTCAATCTCAGGTTGGGCCTGGAGAGGTTAACTATCTACCTAATCTCTCAAGAGTACCAACCTGGGCAACTGTTAGAAGGAAGCTGCTGGCAGGTTTAGTCAACCAAGCCTGTCAGGAAAAAGAAGGATAAAGAACATCTATAGCCACTATGAAGGGAGAGTGCTTCCTCCCTCACCAACTGCAGCTGGCTTAGGGCCAGGGCATCTGATCCCTCCTTCATTCATACTATCCCCAAGAACTATATACCATCCATCCTCAAATAACTAGAAGGAAGATCTATAGGGAGATACATACAAAGACATATAGATATATATCCACTTGTTGATCCAGCATCCAGTAGCCCCATTTAACTTTAACACCTGTCAAGAAAAATACTTGGGTGTTCGTCCTCAGCTTGCCTCATTTTCACAAACTTATTCCAGGCATTTGGGAAACTTTGTATGGATTTTTACTGCTTCTGAAAGATCAGCGCTGCATTTTAATAGCCTTCCTATTAAATTGTTTTCTGGTACAGTCGAGTCTATTCCCTCATGTTCTCTAGGCCATGAAGCTAAATCTTGGTAAGAGCGTGTTTCTTCCAAGAATCTGGCCTTTTCAGATAGTTTGTAAAATTCATCAAAAATAAATTCAAAATCAATAAATTAAATGTTCTTTTTAATTCTCTGGCTGATTTGTAGGGAATGGAGGAAGTATTTGGGGAACCTTCTCCTTAAAACCTCTAAATCGTGAGGGGTAAATGCCTTGTAGATTTTCATGCTAACTGATTCACCATTTGGCCTGAATTGTGTCTGGTCTATGATGGGAAACAGAGATACTGTGGTAGGGGCAACTGCTGCTACTTCAGTTGGGGTAGATTCCTGTGTATCAAAATCGGTTTGGGAAGAATTGTCTGTGGTTTAGGGTTTGGCATTGCCTTTGGTTTGGGGTTTATATGTCTGTTGGATGATTTCTAGCTGCATAATGGTGTTTGAATCTAGAGCCTGTCCTTCTCTAATCTTGTTATTTATCTCTACCATTAGCCTCAGGTGTTCTTTCATAATGTCAAATAAATTTTCATTGTTTTGTTTCTTTGAGCCAAAAATCAGATGGATTGACTTTTTCAGAGCCCATAAACCTTGAATGGCAGTTACAAACATGGCCACTATAGCAGGTAGATATGACAAGAAGCCAGCCGTTGTAAAAGCTAAGTATTTGTAAGCATTAGAGATTGTTAGTAGTGTTAAGAAGTGTTGTGGGATAGTGTGAAACCGTAGACAAAAAATGCCTTGAGTAAACGAATAAATAAATAAGGATATCGTAGACACAACAAAAGTAGCCCTTGCCAGACCCATCTTGTTTCCTATTCCCCTTTTTCTTCTTAGGTTCTTTGTCTTATGGCTACAACAAAAACTGTTAAAATTTTAGGAACTTTGAATTTAGAGATATATCCATTGTATTCTTGTATGTATCTCCCTACTATCTCCCTTCTAGATATTTGAGGATGGATGATATGTAGATCTTAGGGATAGTATGAATGAAGGAGGGATCAGGTGCCCAGGACCTAAGCCAGCTACAGTTGGTGGTGAAGGAAACACTCTTCCCTCACAGTGGCTATAGATGTTCTTTATCCTTCTCCTTCCTAACAGGCTTGATTGGTTAAACCTGCCAGTAGCTTCCTTCTAACAGTTGCCGAGGTAGGGACCCTTGAGAGATTACGTAGATAGTCAACCTCTCCAGGCCCAACCTGAGATTCAATTTGTTGTTAATAGGCTATTGATGGGCTATTGGAAATGTTGGTGTCTGACTGTGTATGATTCTCCCTATTCCCAAAGGCTGGGATAGAATAACTGCTCAGGGAAAGGTACTTGTTGGTAAATCACTGTATTAACTCTTACTTGGGGAAAGGAAAACAAGGTAATAGGATTGAGGATTGGGAACCCTATTGCTATTGTTTGGCTATTAATCTAATCCTTGATAAGGCCTAGAGATTACTAAACTGGTAGAGGCTAGAAGTCTTCACCTTCTCACTAACTCTGAGCTTGGTCTGGCCACAGCCAAGTCAGATTAGGAGGGTTCTCTCAGCTCTACTACCAATAGTGTTGATGGATCACTAGCTCTCTCTCAGTCTGGTACAGGTTACAGGTTCAGGCTTACCCTCTTCTTCTTCTTCCACCCTTCACCTCCCTCTGCCCAGTTCTTGCTCCAAGAGAAGTTTGCTCAAGTCTCAGCTCTGAGTTCTGAGTCCACAACTGTTGTTTCAAAGGAGTATCTATAGGGTGGAGCCAACTAATTTTTGCCCCTAAGTGACAGCATCTGGGAACATTCCAAATTCTCAACTGCCATTCCTGTCAGTCAAGGTGGCATTCTTCTTATCCCAGATAATAATTTTAACACTCATTTGTCTCGGAAAACCATTTCTTGTCTTCGAGCCTCCATAAAGTGGGGGTCGAAGTGAGGGTGTGTTTCATGTATATAATATGTATATATATATAATATAGAACTTTTATTTTTAGTTTTGAGAAAAACCACAAGGACTCAATGACAATAAGAACACCCCTCCCCAAACAATAATCAAACAGCTAGTGGTGTCACCCCATACCAGAAACAAAACCCCAAAGAAATGTAAAAGCCACAAGTGTTGGAGGTACTTCCAGATGTTTCCGGGCTGGGAACCGAGGATGCTCTCAGCGAGTTGTGCCAGTGGCTGCCTGGTCCTGCAACACACAAATTCCATTCAATTCAAGACTCGCTGATTATGGACCCTCTGGTGCCAAGCCCATACCAAGACCCTGAAGGCCCTGCCTTCAAAGAGTCTGCAGAAGCAGAAAATAAACATAGTCCCACAAGAGGGTGAGAAAACCTAGGGGAAGGAGCAGCATGGGACAAGGTGTCCTGTAGGAAAGTACAGAGGCCTTCATTCATGTCTTCTCAGCTCAACCCCTAGGAACACCATCATTGTATGTGAGACACTGGCTTAGAGCTTGAAGGGATCCTCTCCTTTGGAGCTGGGAGGAACTGAGGCTTAGAGATGTTAAGGGAGCATCATAGGATCACAGCTGAAAGGGACCTCAAAAAAACCTTGAGTCCATCTCTCCCATTTTAGAGTAGAGGAAACTGAGGTTAAGTGACTTACCTAATGTTAGAGTTTGTAAGTGCTGGAAGCAGGATGGAAACACAGATCCTTTCATTCTAAACCCATTTCTCTTTCCATGGTGCTACTAGAGTTCACAAAAGATTTTTCTCACTACCTTCCAAGAAGGAGAAAACCAAGACTCCCAGTAGGGAAGACGTGCCCATAACCACACATCTGGGAAATCCTGAGCTCTCTCCAGTGCCAAGGCCTCTCCCATGACTAGGATAGGTCTTATGGTGAATGGACAAGACAGGATGCTTTCCATTCATCTGCTCCCTGCTGATGGAGGGTTCTGGGATGCCTGGACACATTGGTTTGATCCCTCAGGACTTTGAGGAAGTTGGGGCAAGAAAGTTTTTCTGGGCTCAAGTAACCCTTCGATGGAGGGGAAGGCAGTACAGGAGGAGAGAGTTCTGTTTTTGGACCTCTGTACTCCATTCCTTGCACCTCTTCTGTCTTGAGACCCTAGCCTCAGGGCTCCCTTGGATTCCTCTGGGTCATTTCTCCATTGGTTAAAATGGGAATTCTCCACCCCCAAATTCAGAGGGAGTGTAGAGACACCAAAGTCTATGGAGAAGCCACATGGTAAGGGTCCTGCTCAGAAGATCTACATTTAATTCTGGATCCCACCACTTCTCAGGTGTGTGACCCTGGCCAAGTCATTTAACCATTTTGGATGTCATATATAAAATGAGGGAGTTGGACTAGAGGGTCTTTCATCCTGTGATGTGTAAAGCAAATGAGAATTCTCCCACCACCCATCTCACAACTGGGAAAGCAGAAACTATTGCTGTTACTAGAGTCCATTTGGGGGGTGGTACAGAACAAAGTACCCTTTCAGATCTCTGGCACCTAGAGGTGAAGAGGCAGAGACTCCCCTCAGGTGGAGATGCAACATCCCTTTTCCCCATCTAGGACACTAGCCAGTAGTCTGGGAGCCCAGAGAGGTTGATTAGTCACACAGCTAGGCAGAACCTGAACTCCAGTCTCTCTCACTCTTGAAGTCCAGCACTTTAGCCACAGCACCACCTTGGTTACTATGACAGTTATCCTAAGAACAGAAAGGATATTCATTTCTAAGGGCAGGGACTATTTGACTTTTTTTAATTAAAAAAAATATTTGCAATGAAGACCTTAGTGGTACAGTGGATAGAGGGCCAGCCTTAGAGTCAGAAAGACTTACTTTTGTGAACTCAAATCTGGTCTCAGACCCTTTTTAGTTGGGTGATTCTGATCAAGACATGTCACCCTGTTTGCCTCAGTTTACTCATCTTTGAGCTGGAAAAGGAAATGGCAGAACATTCTAGTATTTATGCAAAGAAAACCCTAAATGGGGTCACAAAGTGTTGGAAGTGCCTGAAAAAACGACTGAACAACAATGTTGACTACCTAGGCACAAGAAGAGGGACAAGATCAAAGATTTAGATCTGAAAGGTACCTTAGAGGCTCTCTGGTCCAACCCCCTCGTTTTATAGATGGGGAAACTGAGGTGCATAGAGTTTAAGTGACTTGTCCAAGGTCACACACTCAGTAAACATGAGAAGTGGGATTTGAACCCAAGTTCTGTGATTCCAGAGTCAGTGCTCTTTCCTCCTTACCATTCTGCTACCATTCACAATGAGAAAAGGAGGTGAGTGGGTCATCTTTTATAAGTGACAGATGGACAGGCCAAGAGCTACAAGTAGACTTGAACCATACAAAGACACTGGATAACTACTCCTGCTCACATTTCTCCAAATACTTTCATACAAAGCCCTGCATCCTTTTTTCCTTTTGAAACATTTCAGAATAGCCACTGCTATTATTCCCATTTTGCAGATGGAGTAAAGGAGGCCCAGAGAGATCAAAAGAATCAAAGGAGAAGGTGTTATTGCATGCAGGCACCTAGAGCACATTGCTAGGTTTTCTGCAATGATGGTCAAAGTCTCAGGGATCTAGATCTCTGCTCACTTCAGGAGCTTCCCTTACAAGCATGTACGGAACACCTAAGAGGTGTTCCAGAACCAAGAATGAGAGGGATGAGAAGCCCCAGCCATTAGCTAAGCCAGTTTCTACTTACACTAGAAGGCTCAGGCACTAGACTTCTATGTTCCTAGATTACAAAGTCTGGGAGGATGGAATGAGAGGATTTAGAGGTTTGGGACTGGATATCTATCAGTCGATCAAGAAGTGAAGTTTAAGAAGCACCTTCTAGTGGCCATGCCTGGTGCTAGGGGCTGGCAGAGAAATATTAGCCTGAATCCTGGGGAACCATTTATTCATCCCCATTTCCCACTTGTGAAAGTACAAGAGCCATAGGGAATATCCACAAAGCAGGGAAGAAAGGAGAGCAAGTGGTTGTCTGTGAAGTCCCTGCATGTGCATGTTTGCTATAGTTGGGAGATGTGAAGAAGAGCCGAATTTGAGAACAAGTAGCAGAAGCAGTATTGGAGGTGGGAGGGAGGAAGGAAGATAAGTTAAAAAAAAAGAGCAGTGTGGCAGAGTGCCCAGAGAGCTGGCCTCAGAG
>NW_025389503.1:0-6346 GCF_016433145.1 Gracilinanus agilis | reverse complement strand
CATATATATATATATTAATATAAACATTCTCTGCTTTTGAGTTCCCTTTGAACTTTTTTTACTTGGATATTTTTTCTCTTGATTATGTGGCTGTTTTTTTTACTGTAATCATGGTATATATTATTCTTATTCTCATTTTTTCTCTTTTCATCTCTTCATATATTTCCCTTATTTTCTTTATATTTCCACTATTTGTCATTTCTAGTAACCTAACACAATCCATTACATTCAAATAACACAATCTATTCAGCCATTTCTCCCATTTATTGCATTTATGTCATTTCCAGTTATTTTATCATAACAAACAAAACTTCTGTGAATATTTTCATACATACACAGCTTTTTACTCTTTCAATAATGCCCTTACAGCCTAACCCTATTAATGGGACCTCTAGGCCAATGAGCATGAACAGCTTTACAGCTCCTAATGTATATTTCCATTGTGTTTTCTAAGAAAAACAACAACATCAACATTCAGAACTGTTCTATTAATGTTAGGTCTGTGGGATCTGATCCTTTTCAATAAACCCTCCCCACCCATTTTGTCCTTTTAATGACTCCCCACTTTTTATCCCCAATCCTATCCTTGTATGAAATGTAGTCAGTTTACTACTTTACTGTTGCTTAGTCATTTTTCAATCATGTCTAACTCTTCCTGATCCCATTTAGTAATTTCTTGGCAAAGACACTAGAAGAGTTTGCTATACCCTTCTCTAGCTCATTTTACAGATGAGAAAACTGAGGTAAAGAGGAATTACTGAAGGTAAGATAGCCAGTGACTGAGGCCAGATTTGAACTTGGGAAGATGAGTCTTTCTGATTCTAGGCCCATTATTCTATCCATTCAACACTTAAAATGTACCATAAATTCATCTTTCCCTTCACAGAGTTATGTTACTATAAAAATTAGCCACAAGCACCTCTGTAGCATTTAATGCAAATGAATTTTTTATGGTAGTTGTACACATCTTCCTTATCTTCCTCCAACTGTAGTGCTCATGATCCACAGACTTTAATCAGTTCTACTGTTGTGGGAGAGTTTTAAGGTAAAATCTGGATCTGGACAGGTTGCCCTTGTCAAGAATGACAGACTCCAATAACTAGTTTGAAAATAAAAAGAGAAATGTATGAATTTGGAAGCAATGTTGAACAGTTGGGAGATAGGTGCAAGAGTGGATACTGCCTTCTAGAGGAGATGGATTCTGGACTTCTTATACCTTTTAGACAATAGGGATGAGTAGGTGGGATGAGGTTAGGCAGAAGTGGGGATGTTTGTCACCTAACCAGGGATAGAGGGATGTTTTGTGTCCCAAAGACACAAGGGGTGACCTAGAATAGTTTAAGGAATGAGTAGATTTCTTAGATACAGCCCAATGCTATCAGAGTACAACTGGGAGATGTATATCTGTGTCCACCTCAAAATCTAGGGGAGAATACAAGGAGACTATTTCTCTCAGGGGTCTTTCCTTATTGTGTGTCTCTGGTGCTCAGGGTCATCTTTTCCTCAGCAAGAAT
This sequence comes from Gracilinanus agilis, assembly GCF_016433145.1. Lineage (NCBI taxonomy): Eukaryota > Metazoa > Chordata > Mammalia > Didelphimorphia > Didelphidae > Gracilinanus > Gracilinanus agilis. Next base: position 4,832 of record NW_025389503.1, on the reverse strand, counting down.
GCAAGGAAAGAGGAATTTTCCTGCTTCTCTTTTGACCTGAAACATTTCTGGGTTTTGGGGTGTCCAGAGGAAACCCAGAGTCCCATGCCACTCCCATGTTTGTATAGATGCAATTTGGACATGTTTTGTAGTAAACAGTTCCCCTGACTTCATGAAGTAAATCCAAGCTCTGTTTTCTTTTTCGGTTTATTGCCAACTGAAAGTTTCTAAAGGGGGCAGGTTATTCTAGATTCCAAGAAAAATTTTAAAAATCCTTATAGGAAGAGTGATTTTATAAGGCTAATTAGATTATACACTGACTTCCATGATTCCATTTAAACATACCATGGATTTTATATTATCACTGAGAGTGTTATTCTCTGCTATTGGAACATATCTCCCTGCTCATATGATTGTCTTCAGTGACAATTTCTGAGCGAAATACATTTTTTCAGAAAAGAGTCCATCTATATTGAAGAAAGACATTTTGGAGGATAATTTCATCTATGAGAGTTCTACTTGTATCTGTACTCATTTCCATCACATATAATAGTTCAATGGCATTATAAATATGTTCTAAAATGGTCTTAAGGTTTCTAATCAATTTTTGAGGGTGAAGAGACAACTCTTTTAGAGATTAGTTTGTTTAAATGTAACTATGAATTTTACTAGATATAAATATAAAAATTTGCACATAGTTTAAAAATATCAGCGGTATAAGGGGGCATGACTAGCAACAGGTTCAAAAGATCTGGAGGTTTTAGCAATGTCTAAGTTCAGTAGTGGTCAGCTAGGTGGCACAGAGAAAAGAGTTTTGGGTTTGAAATCCGGAAGACTTGAGTTCAAATCTGGCTTCAGGCACTTACTAGCTGTGTGACTCTAAACAAGTCAAATAATCCTGTTTGCCTCAGTTTCTGGATCTATAAAAGGAGTTGAAGAAGAAATGGCAAACCATTTAAATATTTTTACCAAGAAAACCTCAAATACATTCAGTCATACCTGACTGAAATGACTGAACAACCATGACAAGCTCAATAGTGTAACATATATTAAAAGGAAGATGTCATCCACAAGGAGAAAAGAGATGACACAGCTGTCTTCTTCCATGATCAAGAGCCATATATATTGCTGAACAGAATTTTGGTAAAATTTCAGGATGAATATTGACAAACTAGAATAATTTCAGAGGAGAGTAACCAAGGTGATGACAGGCTAAAGACGATGGAATGATTTGGCATGGGGAGCCGGGGGTGGGGGGTGGAGGGTGAAGTGCTGCCTTTAAGCATCTGAAATTCTGTCATGTGGAACAGGGAATGGCTTAGTTCTGGCTGCCACAAGAGGAAAGTACTATGAGAAATGGCTGGAAGTTATAGGGAGACAGATTTAAGAGCTCTTATTTTCCCCCTCTGTGTGTTTGTCTCTTTCACATTTTCTCTTCTTTTCCCTTCTTCTTTCTCCTCTTCTGTTTCTATTTTCCTTCTCTTTCCTTTTATCTATCTAAGGAGGTGCCTCAGTGGATAAGGCACTGGGCCTGGAGTCAGAAATTCCTTAAATGAAATCTGGCATCAGTTTTGATCCAGCCACACCACGCTGGGTTTATACCCCAAAGAGATCATAAGGAAAAACACTTGTACAAAAATATTTATAGCCGTGCTCTTTGTGGTGGCAAAAAACTGGAAAATGAAGGGATGCCCTTTGATTGGTGAATGGCTAACCAAATTGAGGTGATGGAACACTATTGTGCTGAAAGGAATAATGAACTGGAGGAATTCCATGTGAAATGGAATGATCTCCAGGAATTGATTCAGAGGGAAAGGAGCAGAACCAGGAGAATCTTATACACAGAGACACATACACTGTGGCACAATCAAATGTAATGGACTTCTCTACTAGAAAAAGTGCAATGATCCAGGACAATTCCGAGGGACCTATGAGAAAGAATGCTATCCACATCCAGAGAAAGAACTGTGGGAGTGAAAACAGAAGAAAAACAATTGCTTGATCACATGGGTTGATGGTGATATGATTGGAGATATAGACTCTAAGGAATCACCCTAATGCAAATATTAATAATGTGGAAATCAGTCTTGATCAAAGACACATGTAAAACCCAGTAGAATTTCTCATTGGCTATGGGAGAGGAGTAGGAGGAGCAGAGGGAAAGAACATGAATCATGTAAACATGGAAAATATTCTAAATTGATTAATTAAATAAAAATTTTCAAATAAAAACAATAAATCTGGCTTCAGACATTTGCCAGCTATGTGACAGTGGGCAAACTCTCTTTGTCTCAATTTTCTCATCTATACAATGTTTTGTTTATGGAACAGCAAGGAATTCAGTGTTTAAGAAAACCATAAAAATAGGAGGCTAGGTTATGAAAGGCAATGAATGGATCTGTGCTTTAAGAAAATCATGGTAGGTGTTAAATGGGAAATACATATTGGAGTGGGGAGAAACTTGAGGCAGGCCAACTCACCAACAGGCTATTACAATAATTATCAAAGAAATGTATAACAAGAAAAGATGATGGGCTGCTTATAAGATGAAGATGAGGTAGAAAGAATATTCTACTAATATGCTCATATTAATAAAAAAATAATGAAGACTTCCAGGTCATTGAATAGACTGCCTCCCAATGGTGATCCTAGAGTGAACAATGGTCACACAAGATGGATAGGCACGGATGAGAAGTGATCTATATTGAGAGAGGGAATTCCAAAAAACTCAGTTAGACATATAAGTATTAGTCTCATATAGGTTAAAAGTGGCAATCTGAGATTTAAATACAAGTCTGCTTTCTTCCACTATAGCATGATTTGTCTAAAGATAATGAACTCCTTTTCCCTGAACTTTCCCAAGAAGAGGTCAGTCATGAAGGATGCTATAGAAAGGAATGATTCATGGCATAGGTTTTGGAATCAGTCACCTCTGCAGTTCTAGTTTTCTATACATTACATAGAAATTAGAAAAATCTGGAAGTATATTAGCATGAGAAAAAAGCACACAAAATGACAGCACAAAGCCCAACAATAATCAACTATGATTCTATGATGAAAAGGAAGTAGAAAATATGAATTAAATACAAGGAGGAATTATGTATGGAGCTCATTTAGGAAATTGCTTCCCTTTGGGAAAACAATACCAAGCTACTTCCTGCTGAAGCCAATTAAGACAAATATTGTCAAAGTCATGCTATATATTTTTTAAATTGTAGAACATCATAGTCTTAGAGGGCCTAAAACTGTACAGTAGGTGATCCAAAAGTCAATTGAAAGTTTCATTTTAGCCACAAACAGGTTGCAGTTTATGATCAAGAATGACGTATGTAAGGATTGTTGGTAAAGTATATAATCAAAGATAGATATGATTAGAAAAAGAAGGGGCTTGGTTATTTTTAAAAAGTTAGGAATGGACATTAATGCATTGCTGGTGGAGTTGTGAACTGATCCAGCCATTCTGGCTGGCAATTTGGAATCATGCTCAAAGGGCTATAAAAGAATGCCTGCCCTTTGACCCAGCCATACCATTGTTGGGTTTGTACCCCAAAGAGATCATAGATAAACAGACTTGTACGAAAATATTATAGCTGTGCTTTTTGTGGTGGCAAAAAACTGGAAAAGGAGGGTATGTCCTTCAATTGGGGAATGGCTGAACAAATTGTGGTATATGCGGGTGATGGAATACTATTGTGCTAAAAGGAATAATAAACTGGAAGAGTCCCAGGCGAACTGGAGAGACCTCCAGGAACTGATGCAGAGCGAAAGGAGCAGAGCCAAAAGAACATTGTACACAGAGACTGATATACTGTGGTAAAATTGAATGTAATGGGCTTCTGTACCAGCAGCAATGCAATGACCCAGGACAATTCTGAGGGATTTATGGTAAAGAACGCTACCTACATTCAGAGGAAGAACTGCAGGAGAGGAAACATATAAGAAAAGCAACTGCTTGAACGCATGGGTCGGGGCAGACATGATTGAGGGTGTGGACTCGAAACTACCACACCAATGCAACCACCAACAATTGGGAAATTGGTCTTGATCAAGGACACATGACAAAACCAGTGGAAAAGTGCGTCGGCCATGGGTGGGGGGAGTGCGGGGGGTGAAGGGGAAAATAGGAGCATGAAACATGTAACCATGTTAAAAATGATTATTAATAAATGTTAAAAAAAAAGTTAGGAATGACAATCAAATCAGTTCCAAAATGGCTGATGATACCACCCAGTACATTCAAGAATGTTTTGAAAGTCAGTCATGGATGTGAGTCAAAGGAATAGATAATAATACTAGATCCACAGATACCATAACCACAGAGAAGAAAGGAAGTTAAATTTAATGAAGATATTAAGTTCTTTCCATAATGTTAGATAAATTTTCTTGGGAGAATCTCTTGTCCTGGACATGTCTATGAATGCATAAGTGATAAAAGCACTATTCTGGCCATATTTCTTATGGTCTTTGAAATTACATGTGAAAGCTTCTTTTGAGAGTCTATATGATTCCTAGTGACACTTCTGTTGGAGCAACAGCCATGGTACATCTCCATCATTTTACATTTAAATAGAGGATGAGGCAACAACCATCACTGACACAGCAAAAGCATTGCCTTTTTTGTGGAAACAATAGTAATTCTAAAATGACGTCCTTAAAAAAAAAAACCCTAAAAAACTACAATAATGATTACTTTATGAAATCCTTCATTAACTCATCATGTCAGGGAGATGACCCTGTTTTTCTTTCTTACTTCCTTTCTTTTTTCTTTCTTTCTTTTTTCTTCCTTTCCTTCCTTTCCTTCCTTCCTTCCTTCCTTCCTTCCTTCCTTGCTTCCTTCCTTCCTTCCTTCCTCC
>NW_025389502.1:0-1048 GCF_016433145.1 Gracilinanus agilis | reverse complement strand
TTTTTAAATCTCAGAGTTGACTCTATGTGAATTCTGGAAGAATCATTTCAATATCCTCTACTTCCTTTATCTTACTGACAAAGCTTGGAGGTAAGTGAACTGTTTGGAAAAAGTGAAGGCAAGAAGCTGTAACTCAAAGGGGCTTTGGAGAGGTTGAGACTGAATCTACACTAGTCATGGAGTATATTGTGACTGGACCAGGCCATGGTCTAGAGGTCAGTGGTGATCATAAAGATGCATTACTTCAGGAACATAAAGAGGAGCCCATCACTGAGGAGCTGGAGGAACTTCAAAGGGAGGATCAACACTTAGTGGCAGGAGATTTTTCTTCAGGTGGAAAGGATGCAGAGCAGGATGTCCTCACTTCATTGGTCAAGCAAATGCATGCAAAATGGGTGGAAGTGCAAAATTTTGTTGAAAATTATCACCTTGATAAAGCTTTAATAAGCAAAATTGTAACTTTGTTAAATGACCAGAACATTTCCCATTCTAGAGGAATTTTGAAATGCAGACAAAAACAAACATCATTGGGTAATCTCTTGTGAAGCTTATACCTGGTGAATCTCAAGCAGTATTCAGTGATGATAAGGGACAGAAAAGAGAAAAAGGAAGAATTTCAGAAGGGCAGTTGCCCACAGATATTATAAATGGTACTCCTCTTCCAGATAATAACATTTCTGCCTCCTACAATCCCCTTAGGCCATGAACTCCTCTCAATGCAGGTAAAGCTAAGTTAAAAGTATTTAAATTAATCAAATTATTGTTTTTATTCATATCTATTTGCTATTAATGCCTACTTAGTGAAACAACTCCATTAATGCATAGAATGCCTTACGAAATTTGTTTTTGGGGGTATCTGGAATAAATGGATTAAACTTTATATTATTCTTTATAGAAAAACATTCATTTGGTAATCAACCTTTTGGGTACTCAACATGCATTCTGGAATGAATTAATTACTGGTACCAAGGAATCAAGAAATAAGTGGTAGAGTCAGACTAGGGAGAAATTGAGGAAAAAGGAAAATATATCCTTTAGATCAATAATC
>NW_025389501.1:0-1116 GCF_016433145.1 Gracilinanus agilis | reverse complement strand
AGGAGGAGGAGGAGGAGGAGGAGGAGAAAAGGTAACCAAAGGCTGCTAGTTGAATAATATAGATAAACACCAATCAAAGAACAGACTGGTGGCCAAGGTCGTATCTTTCCCAGAGCATCCAGGGAAAAGCAAGCGATCAGGAAGCAGGCGATGGTGGTCTCTCCACCTTGCAGGAGAAAATAATAACCATGATAAGGAATATCATCATCATCATAATGATAAAAAATTCAGGATTTCCCTTTGGTGAACCAGAGCATGCGTGCAGAAAGGGTTGCTGCTGCTGCTGGTGGGCAAGGCTAGCGGATCAAAAAGCATCCGTATAATATCAATCATTATAACGTGCAGAGAGCAGGAAGCCTTTTGCATTGGAAAGCCTGTAGCTCCAGTTAACTTAAATGAAGTGAATTTTGCAAAGGCTAGAGAAAGAAATGAAAACGGGGAAGGGGAGAGAGAGAGAGAGAGAGAGAGAGAGAGAGAGAGAGAGAGAGAGAGAGAGAGAGAACGAGAACTCAAGCGAGCAATTCTGGGGGTCTTCCAAGCTCACCGTCCTCTGGTGAGGATGAACTTTATTATTGTTGTTGTTATATCTTTAAAGGATTATTAATCTCAAAGAAGTCACATCTGCTTACTGTTTCCCGAAAACAAGAGGATTAGAGTGCTCGCGGATCAAGCCTGAGCCTTCTCTGCTTCTCCACTCTCCCCATCTTTGAAACACACGTCATTTTCTTGCCCCCCAGTTACCTCCCTTCCTCTTTTTGCTCAGCTGCTGTCATTGGAAATATGGATTTGGGGGAAGTGGAGAATCATGGAAAAGTGGGAAAGGAAGAGCTGGAAGAGGTTGGACTTGCACCTTTTCCCCTTTCTCAGTCCTCTCCCTCCTTCACTTCTATCAGTTTCCATCCCCAGGGCGTTACCTCCTTACAAGTCATTTTGGGATCTGCTGCTGTTTGTGCCTTCAACACCCTTAGATGCGCCCTTGCGCGCTCCCTCCTCCTAGGGATCCCACCACACAGACTCCATCCACTCCTCGCAGATTTCTCCCAGCGGCATGTGGTGCAGCTGAAGCTGAAACCCAGGCAATCTCGCTCGCCCCCGCCCCCGCACTCCCCACCCCCA
>NW_025389500.1:0-2962 GCF_016433145.1 Gracilinanus agilis | reverse complement strand
AAATGAGATTTGAAGAAGGTAAGGAGCCAGAAGACCAGTATATTCAAGGGAATCAGAAATTGGACTAAAGACCCTGAACCAGTTTCTGCACTTCTTAGGGAGAAGGGAAAGTAATCCTGAAGTCCATAAATGACAACAGTAAAGATCTAGAAAGAATAGAGGGAACTTTAAAGGAAAGGACGTGTTAGAGGGAGAGTCTTAAAGTAGCTGTGGAGAACAAAAAGGGTCCTGTATATCCATAGATGAGAGAAAAAGGATATAGCCAACTTGTTGAAGATACCAAGAGATAGTCTATATTCAGGAGAAAGCTAAATGGCCAAAGTATCTAATGAGAGGGAACATTTAGAGTCAAAGTCCGTAGGTTCAGGTTCTGCTACTTAATAACAATGGGACTTTGGCCAAATCATTTCACCTCTCTATGGCCCTCAATTTCTTCATCTGTTAAATAAGAAAATTAGATTAAATCATCTCACACTCAAAATTTAGGATAATAGACTTAGAGTTAAAAGAGACTTTAGAGATCATCTGGCCCAACAATATTCATAGATTTGTACCTACAGTGCAGAATAGTGTGCCTGGCACATAAGTTGTACATAATAAATGCTTATCGATTGATTGATAATTGATTGATGAGGAAACCAAGGCTCAGAAGGATGAAATTATTGGCCCAAAGTCATATTATGGTAAGTAGCAAAATCAAAATTCAAACTCAGTTCCTCCTTCTCTAAATCAGGCAATCTATTTCCACTCCATAAGTATGGTAGAAAGAAAAGGCAAAGAGAATGGATCCAATTTATTGGGGGTAGGAAGAAAATGAAAGAAAGAGGCTTAGTTGGCTTGACCAGTGATGAGTTGCTTTCATCACTATTCCCACTCTGAGTGCAGGTATCTAGGATAGATGGTTGACAGATAGTTGGGGAATGGAGCAACTGAGGAAAGAAAGAGAAAATTCTCCCCAGGGGTTGGGGAGGAGACATCCTGAAAGAGAGGTGTGGTAACACAGGAAAGTGAAGGGGGACAATCTGGACTTGGATATGACAGCAACCAGTCAGGGGTCAATACTAGAGAGTTGGGGGTAAAAAGGAATAATGCTTCTCCCACTCCCAGCATATTAGCACCCAGGAGGGACAAAGCCTTGTTTACCCCTATGCTAGTTCTGACTGATAAATTCAAAAGGGGACCTTCCTCTGATTAGATCTGAATCCCATTTTTAAAAAGATACAGTCCCTATATCCATAATTTTTATCTACTAACATTATTCCCTCAAAACTAAGAAAAACAGCATTCTGGATGAGCTTTCAAGCTTTGAATTAAGTGGGGGGAAAACCCACTTTCATTTATATTCTAAATATCTCAATTCAGAAATGAGAACATCACCTTAACCATTTCAATATTCTATATCCAAAACAATATTATTTTGAGGGAAATATGAAAATAAGTTCATGAGAGTCAACTATTGGCCTTTCTTAGTCTCTTCCAGAATAAATGTTCCAAGTTTTGTTGTGTTTTTTTTTAACATGATTCAGGATTTACTAAAGCAGTGTGGCCATTAATTATTGACATTTTCTACCTCATTTCCCCATAGAATCCTGGGAATGGAAAGGACCTCGTTATATGGTTCCCCTATCAAAATAAGCAATGACCCAGGACCTGGGAAAAAATCAGGGCAAGCCTAATGAGGATTAGGTAGTGAACATAATGAGGATCTGGCCCAAGACCTAATGAGAAACTTAACATTATCAGTCTTTTCTTTTTTTGTACCTTTAACACAGAGTTTTCGTGAAAATGTTGTTTTCAGGAGAACTCTCACAGTATTTCTGGGAGGCAGCTGCTCTTACCCTAGTAACATGGAAAATGGTTAAAAAAGAGAAGAAAATCCAGGAAGAAAAGGGCCTTGCTTGTTAACTCTGGGCAAAGCCAATGAATATTTAGTAAGAAATAGAGAATTTAGGGATATACAGTGTTTGAGAAAACTATTTCCAAGCCTGATCTAGCCTGCTTCCAATAATAGTAATAATTGCAACTCATATTTATAGTTTCAAGATTTTTCATGTGTTGTTTTTTTTTTACTCACAATGAAATCTGCTTCTATCAGGAGTGGGTGCTCTCTCCTTGGAGGCCTTCTGGCAGACACTGGACAACCACTTATGTGGTATGGTATAGAGGGGATTCCTTTCATGGATGGGTTCAGCTAAGTGGCTGCTGAAGTTCCTCATAGCTCTCAAATTCTGTGATTCTGTGAACAGAGGTGGAAACAGGCAAGACCATGAATAAAATATTTCAGGAAGATTAGGCTCTGTTTTAATTTTTAAAAGAGCTCTCAAGTGGAAAATTCCTATTGTTCTGTCTTTGGAGTCATCTTTAAACTTTTTCATATTTCCAACTGGAAATAGCCTTAGCTTCTCTGTATCTCGGTTTTCTTTCTTCTAGAAAATAATGATCATCATGCTTATCCTTTCAATCAATTAATAATCATTTTTTCTTTGAATACATTTCTTTTTATATCTTTTGTTTTTATATCATCTAAATTTCTCCCTTTATTCTTCCTCTTTCCCCCTCCCAGAGAGCCCTCTCTAATAACAAAGAAATTTAAAAAGAAAAGAAAAAGAGGAAGAAGAAAATGGAAATTCAGCAAAAATGATCAATAGATTGAAAAATAATCTGCCATTATATGCAACTTTATGCACCTGGAACCCTATCCATATACATCCACTTCTTCAAAAGAATTGGAGAAGATATTCCTCATTCTTTTCTTTAGGGCTAAGTTATTTTTTTATTTTGAATATTTTCCCATAGTTACATGTTTCATGTTCTTTCCCTCTCCCCCCAACACCCCTAACCTCCCTTAACCAACACATAATTCCACTGGGTTTTACATGTATCATTGATTAAAACCTAATTCCATATTATTGATAATTGGACTAGAGTTATCGTTTAGAGTCTACATCTCCAATCATATCCC
>NW_025389499.1:0-1722 GCF_016433145.1 Gracilinanus agilis | reverse complement strand
TCTTGGCATCCAGAGATCATCAGTGGATTACAGTGAGAACCCCAAAGCCACATCAGCCCTTAGCTGTGCTGCTCAAGCCTGGCAGATCCATGTCTGAGGCAGTCACCCAGACTCCATCACAGCTCCTTGGGCCCTGTATGTTTAGGTCACTAAGTTAGTGTAGGGAAATCCTCCCCTTTCCCTGTGGTTTTTGTCATTAGGTTTTAAGGTTTTAGAGTAGATATCCCTTTCCCACCTTTTAGTTAAACATAATTAAAGCTGTTTACACCTTTACCTAGTCTGTTGGTTTCCAAAGGCTCTGGCCTAGTGGTGAGCTGCTGGCAGTTGGCCAGCAGCCATTTTTGTCAGTTAGGAGCAGCTCAGCTGTGACCCCTGGTCTATCCTGGTCCATCTCTCCTACAACCCAGTGTGTGTACCCACAACTATTAGATTTATTGTAACATCCCTGGTGTCTCCATTACCTTTATTTATCTATTTTCTACAGCCTGGAGTTCTTTGCACTGTACCACATAGGTGCCCTAGAACACAGAGAATGTGTAATAAGACTGGAAAGCTAGGTTGGGGTCAAACTCTACAGAATTTTAAATGCCAAAGAGAAGTTTATATTTACTTCTAGATATACTAGAATATCATTGAATTTTACTGAATAGAGGAGCAAATATAAGCTCTTCTGTTTGTCATCTAAAGTCTTATAGAATTTGAAAAATCACATTAGCAACTATATGGAGGACGGACTAGAGTAAAACAAGTCTTGAGATGCAGAGATCAAATAGGAGACTGTTGAAATGGTCAAGGGGATAGGCAATGAAGGATTGAATAAAGGATATGACTATAAGGGAAATGAGAAGGGTATGGATGTGTGAAAGCTGTTGTGAAGGCAGAAAGGGCAAGATTGGGCAAATGATTAGATATTTGAAGTGAGTAAAGTATTGAAGATCTCATGGAACCTTCTTCAGTGCTACCAGAATTTCATTTGGACTCAGTTAAGTATAAAACTATAAATGTTTGCCAAGGAAAAATGGAGACCAGAGTTTTTAGCTTGTGACTGATCAAATAGGTTCAGCCGAAGAAGGTGATTCACAAATATCTTTCTCCTGGCAAGACACATTGGTCACAAAATTATCAAGGAGAAAATGGAAGCTATGTCAAGTGGACCAGAGGCATACTGAAGCTAAAGTTTATGAGGACAAATTCAGAGCAATTAATACCTTTGCAATACCAATAGTAACATATATATTTGAAAGAGTAAGAGGATTATATCATATAGTTCTTCATCTATAAAATAAGCTGAAGAAAGAAATGGTAAACCACTATGCCAAGAAAACTATTAATGAGGTCACAAAGAGTCGGACAGGACTGAACGCCAACATCATCTAAGTCTATGCTTCAAAATATGTTTCCCTGTCCTGTCATCCTTTTGCCAGCTGCTTTTCTGATCAGACCAGAAGTAATGATCTGAAAGATTTAACTCTTTTAACTCTGGAACTTTTGCCCAGGGTTCTTACTGTCCCCGTGGGTGAGTACTTCTTTGAGGAAGGAGGGAAATCAGGTGGGACACTCTGCCCCAACCTTTCCTATCTAAGCCCAAAATCAAATCAACTTGGCCATAGCTTCTAGAAAGCGTGTGCCAGGCTACTCTCCAGTGGCTCCTCTGCAACTTTTCAAACCAAAATACCATTCCTGGACAATCTCTCTCTCTCTCTCTCTCTCTCTCTCTCTCTC
>NW_025389498.1:0-2275 GCF_016433145.1 Gracilinanus agilis | reverse complement strand
GTGTAGCCATAATAATAGTTTAACTATATGAGAGAAGAGTTTGACATTCTATGATAGGCAATTTGATAGAAAGCTGGTCTTGGAGTCTTTAAAGGCTCCATTCAATGATGAACAGATGATTTCAGAAAGAGCTGGAAAGACCTGGATGAACTGATGCAGAGGGAAGTAAGCAAAACCAGGAAAACATTGTACCCAGTAACTACAATATTGTAGAATGATCAACTGTCATGAACTTGGCTACTGTCAACAATACAATGATCCAGGACAATTCTGAAGGACTTATGACGAAGAATGCTGTCTGCTTCCAGAGAAAGAACTGTTAGAGTAGGAATGCAGATGAAAGCATGTGATTTTCCACTTGTTTATTTGGGTGTGTGTTTGGGGGTTTTGATTTGATAAAATTATTCACTTTCAGAAATGAACATTATATGTAAATATGTTTTGTGTACTCAGATTGAATTGCTTGCCAGCTCTGGATTAGGGGGAGAGAAGGAGGGAAGGAGGGAATTTGGATCATAAAACTTTGGAAAACTTATGTGGAAATTTGTTATTACATGTAATTGGTAAAAATAAAAAATAAAGTCTCCATTCAAGTCCTGCCTTCTCAAGTCATGTTGACTGTGAGACCTTGGGTAACTCACTTAACCTCTTAATGAGATAATAGAAGTAGTTATTGTATTAAAAATTATAGGCAGCACTTATATAGCTCTTACTATCTTATTTAATCCTTACAACAACCTTGTGATGTATCAGTTGTCCTTATCCTCATTTTATAGACAAAGAAAATGAGACTTGTCCAGAATTACAAAACTTGTAAACTTCCTGACTTTGGTTCAGGGCTCTATCTACTACTCCATATAGCTGCCTCTAGTCAGCTCTCTAAATGTGCAAATTGCAGAGAAGATAATGACTTGCACTGGCAAGAGTTTCCTCATTTGAGACTTCTCTGTGTCAGTGAACTTCACAGTCCCTCTGTTCCTGCTCTGGTCAGGTCACATCTGGAGTAGTGGGTTCAATTCTAGACATGAAGATGAACACTGTCAGAAAGACCTGGATTCCGGGCTCTTTGTGGTGCAAAAAATTGGAAAACGAGGGGATGCCCTTCAATTGGGGAATGGTTAAACAAATTGTAGTATCTGTTGGTGTTGAAATACTGTTGCACTAAAAGGAATAATGAACTGGAGGAATTCCATGGAATGACTTCCAGGAATTGATGCAGAGTGAAAGGAGGAGAACCAGGAGAACTTTATACACAGAGACAGATACACTGTGGCACAATTGAATGTAATGGATTTCTCTACTAGCAGCAATACAATGATCCAAGACATTTCTGAGGGACCTATGAGAAAGAACACTACCTGCATTGAAATAAGTGAGTTATTTCAACATCCAGAGAAAGGACTGTGGGAGCAGAAATGCAGAAGAAAAACAACTGCTTGATCACATGGGTTGATGGGGATATGATTGGGGATGGAGACTCTAAATGATTACTCTGTTGCAAATATCAATAATATGGAAATAGGTCTTGATCAATGACACATGTAAAACCCAGTGGAATTGCGTGTTTGCTATGGGAGGTGGGTGGGAGGAGGGGAGGGAAAGAACATGAATCATGTAACAATGGAAAAATTTTCTTAATAAAAAATAAAATTTAAAAAAGACAGAAAGTAAAGTTTTTTTTAAAAAAGGTAAGAAATAGAACATGGTATCCAAAATGCTATATGATTGAAGAAAGATTAACAATATACCTTGCAGAAAGGAGGAGTTTAATAAATATTGATTGAATTGGAAAAAAAACAAAACCTGTTGTGACAAAGTACTTAACTTCCTTTCCAAACCCTTGGCTACTCTCTAACATTGAGTTTCAGGGGTAAGTATAGAGCCATTAATAGAGAATGTTCCTGTTGTTGGGGTTTCCTTTATGGAAGGAGAATCAGGAGAGGAGAGGTGGCAGAAGAAGGAGAGGTTAATATGGACTGATAGCAGTAATCCATTCTTCTTCTTTTTGGGCCAAATTTGGTTGATTTCTTCCATTATCCAAATACTTGTACGCACACAGTACATAATTTGAAAACATATATTTGGCAGCCATCCCTTCAGGGGGTCTTGTTGGAAAGGACCCAAGGTTACCCTTAGGTCTTAATAGCCCTTAGTCAAAGATCCAGGATCTTGACGGAAAAAGAGAGGATAGCTTGGAAATAAATTCAAGAGATTCACTCAAGATGGGGTGCTGAATAAAATCTAGACTGAACACAAAGGAGTCCTGTGCTGGTAC
>NW_025389497.1:0-1345 GCF_016433145.1 Gracilinanus agilis | reverse complement strand
ACACCCAATAGAATCAACCAAAAAACTAACAGAAATAATTAACAACTTTAGCAAAGCTGTAGGATACAAAATAAACCCACATAAATTATCACCATCTCTATTTGCCACCAACAAAGTCTAACAGCAGGAAATAGAAAAGGAAATCCATTCAAAATTACTGTAGAAAATATAAAATACCTGGGGGTATACCTACCAAAACAAACCCAGCAACTTTTCCAGAACATTCTTCACACAAACTGTCAGACCTAAACAACTGAAAAACATTAATTGCTCATGGATAGGTTGAGCCAATATAATAAAAATGACAATCCTACCCAAATTAATTTACCTATTCAGTACCATATAAATCAGACTACCCAAAAATTATAAAGCTAAGAAAAAAATAACAAAATTCATTGAGAAGAACAAAAGGCCAAGAATGTGAAGGAAATCAATAGAAAAATTTTAAAGGAAGGAGGCCTAGTCATACCATATTTCAAACTATACTTTAAAATAGTTATCATTAAAACAATCTGGTACTAGCTAAGAAATAGAGTTGTTAATGAATGGAATAGGTTAGGTAATCAACATATAATAATTAATGTCCATGGCAACCCAAGTATGATAAACCCAAAGATTCTAATTGTTTGACAAAAATTGCTTAGAAAAATGGAAAACTGTATGGCAGAAATAAGGCATAAACAAAAATCTCACACATTACACCAAGACAAAGTGAAAATGGATAGAAGGACTAAACTATTATCAGCAAAGTGAGTTCTCAAGATATCCACAAGGGAGCCATGATGAAAAATGCTATAACCTGTATCAGACTATTTACCACCTTGAAGGGGGAGAGGAGGAGGAGAAAATCCAAATCTAAAATGTCATAGAACAATTGTCAAAATTGTTTTTACATGTAACTGAAAAAATAAAGAAAGTATATCTGGTACTTGCTACAAAATAGAGTACTGGATCAATGGAATAGGTTAGGCAATCAACACATGATAGTTAATGGCCACAGTAATGTAGTGTTCAAAAACCCAAAGACCAAGCTTTTCAGAGAAGAACTCAGTATTTGACAAAAACTGCTGGGCAGAAACTAGGCATAGACCAACATCTCACACCATACACCATGATAAAGTCAAAATGGATCCTTGATCCAGAAATAAAAAGTGCTACCATAAACAAATTAGGGGACTATGGAAAAGTTCACCTATCAGATTTATGGATAAAGGGATTTGTGACCAAAAAAGACATAGAGAATATTATGAAAAAGGAAATGGACAATTTTAATTCACTAAATTAAAAAGTTTCTGCACAAAAAACCCCAGTGCAACCAAGATTAGAAGGGAAACACTGGGAGGAA
>NW_025389496.1:0-3915 GCF_016433145.1 Gracilinanus agilis | reverse complement strand
TATGTAGAAATTGAGACAGAGGATATTTATCCAGAGTCATATAGCTACTTAGTGTCTGAGACTGGATTTGAGCTTGGGTCTATGTTGATTCCAGGATCAGTGCTTCATTCAATGTACCTTCTAGCTGGCAAGTAAATTTATTTATTTACATATAGTAATAGAATTGTAGATTAAGTGCTGAAGAGATCTTAGAGGCCAAGTTCATTCCTTTATTTTACAGGCAAGGAAACTAAGGCACACAAAGGCTAAGTGACTTTATTAGGGTCACACCATGTCCAAGGTGACATTTGAACTTAGTTCTCCCTCAATCCAAGTATAGTGTACTCTCCACTGCAGCCATATTATCTCCCTTTAGGCAGCTTAAAACTGTCTGAAGGCAGAGATATATTTATTTTCCCTTTTATATCCCTACTGTATAGCACAGTACCTAGTACACTAGGCTTTTAATGAATGCTTGTTGATTGATTTATATAGGACTTTGTGGCTAGTTACTCTCAACAATCATAGGGGATGGGCAGTACAAATATCACTCACCCTCTATTTGCAGATGAAGGAAGTAATGCTAGCAAGGAAGGTGGGACTTGATCTTTGGACCCATCACTCCCAATGTATTGACCTTTCCCACAGGTGACTGTTAGAAAAATGTCCATCTTTAAAAAAATCAAAAAATCTTAGGAATATGTCAAATCCCTGGTATGGGGGAGGCTTCAGTTGATGGCTTGCTCAAGTTATGCGTTCTGAGGCACAGATTTGAACCCAGGATCTTTCATATACAGATCTGGCCCTCTATCCACTGGACTACCTAGCTGTCCTTGGCCACAGCAACTCTTAAAGCCCATCTATTTCTTTATAGAGAGGTTATGACTATAGTGATTCTGCCAAAATTACAAATTCCTGAAGTATTAAAGAGATAGCTCTTGGTAGCATCATGTTTTGTAATTTATAAGTGTTTTTCTCACAAAAATGAAAGTAGCACATTATTATTACAATTTTCCCCAATGGGAATCTAAGGATTAGAGAAGCTCACTTATTTATGCCCCATTATATGGCACATATCTTGAGCAATAAAGGCAATTTATTTTGCCAGAGTTACACTGACACTCACTGAGAGGCACTCCATTTCTTTATAAAAAAGCATGTAAATATGGGATGGTTTAGGTCAAAGAAAAGTCACTGATAAAACAGAGTATTGCACTTCTAGATGAATTCATTCAATTTCAGAAAGACTTTTTGTTTTATACTACCCACAAGCTAAACACAAGTTAATTCATTGATTTTATTAATAGGCATGCTCAGCTGATTGCCTTGGCATTCAATTAGTGGTGTTTTACAAAATACAATTCCTGGCAAAGAAAGATAAATTCAGATTGTAACCTACAAAAGAGCAATGTACACATATTCTCCAATCAATAACTCATTCCTAGTATTTTCAGGAGTTTCCTCTAATATACTCTCTTTTCTGTTTTCTTTTGGGGGAAAATCAATTGAAGAAATATTTCTTCGGCTTCAGGTATGTGCAGGGGATGATATTAGGTATTGTTAGTGGATAGTAGCATTGTAGGGTTAAAAGAAAAGGCAAATAAAATGTAGTTTCTAACTTAATGAAGATTATAATCAAGTATGTGATTACAACTTCCTTGAACACACCACAGCCCATCTTTTTACCCATGTAAATCCTCCCTCTAAACAATAAACAGCATAGCTCCTTTGTGTTTTAGAAGAAAGATGTTTCCAGATTTATTTATCGAGTCTTGAACTCTTTTTCCAGTCTCTAATCTCCAGTTGCAATTGAACATTTCCAACTGGATATCCCATAGACAACATAAACTCAACATGTCTAAAACTGAATTCATTTACTCTTTACCCAAGCTTTTTTCCCTATTCCCAACTTCCCCATTATTCTTGAAGCTACCACCATTTCCTCAATCACTCAGACTTGCAATCTTAATGGCATATTGGAGTCTTCATTCTCACTCACTCCATTTATCCAACTGTTGTAAAGTTTTTTTTTCTTTCTGCCTCCACAATATCTCTCCTATATGTCCTTTTTGTCTACTCACATTGCCTGTACTCTATTATAGGCCTTTATCACCTCATGTCAAGATTACTCCATTGTCCTTTGGCTGCTCTATCTGCCTCTTTCCTCTCTTTCTTCTACAATTCCTCTTCCATTGCCAAAGTGATTTTTCTAAAGGGCAAATCTGACCATGTCACTCCCCTACTCTATAAACTTCAATGGTTTCCCATCATCCTTATTGAAATATTTACTATTATTATCATTACTGTTACAGGTATGAAAGATGGGAAAATTCTTTTTAATAATTAAGGTTGTCCAAAAGAGGATTAGTATGACTTGGGAGGTAGTGAATTCCCTATCTTGGAAGTTTATATTCAAACAGAGAGGTTTGATGACCACATGTTGGAGCTATTTTTAGGGAATTTCTGTACAAGAATGGACTATTTGACATCTTTAATATTTTCCTACTTTCTAGAATATCAGTTTCTTTCAAAAAAACCAACAATTTTTTAAATAAACACATTAATGGTAAATCCTTGTAGCAAGGATTGCACTGATGTAATTGGCTTTTGGGGTAACTTTTCCATCAGGGAGATGTGTCCTGAACTGTTCAAAAGACAAGGAACATGACTGGACCCACAGCGTGAAAGATTACTTTGTTTTTCGAGATGCTTTATTATATAATTTTACACTGTTTCTAGGAGGAACCAATGAATTCATTAGAATAAAATTGTACCCTCATGAATTTCTGGCCTGCTTGTACATAGAGCTTCTGTGCTGTAAAGTAATAAAAAAAAGAAAGCTTA
Organism: Gracilinanus agilis; assembly: GCF_016433145.1. Classification (NCBI taxonomy): domain Eukaryota; kingdom Metazoa; phylum Chordata; class Mammalia; order Didelphimorphia; family Didelphidae; genus Gracilinanus; species Gracilinanus agilis. Next base: position 1,092 of record NW_025389496.1, on the reverse strand, counting down.
ATGGCTCTTCATATTTTGGCTTCTACCCTCCAGAGGTAGCATGGCTGCTTCCAGAAGTGCCTTTAAAGATGACTTATATACCTTAGTACCTCCATTAATGTCCTCCTCTGATGTCTCACTGTGGCAGGGCAGCGACTCTGGGTTCACAAAGACTAATTGAATAGAACACAGACTCTGGTGTGCCATAGGAGACTGGTTGAGCTCTCTGCCTCAAATCTCTCCCCATTCTCATCCATTCTTCACTAAACTATCAAAATGATATTTCCTTAACACATCTGATCATGTTAGCCCCCTACTCAATCAGCTCCAGAGTTTCCTTATTACCTGCAGAGTTAAATGTAAAATCCTCTGCACAGTATTCAAAGCCCTTTATAATAGAAACCCTTTTTATTCTCTTAGTCTTCTTATAATCTCATTTCCATGCATTTACTCCATGAATCCATGACATTGCCCATCTTGCTATTCTTCAAATGAGACATTCCGACTATAGACTCTGGGGATTTTCACTGGTTGTCTTCCATGCCTGGAATTCTTTCCCTCCTCATCTCTTCCTCCTGGCTTCCTTGGTTACCTTCAAGTCCCAAATAAATTTTAACTTTCCCCTAATACCTTTGATGCTAGTACCTTAACTCTGTTGATAATCTCCAATTTATCCCATCAAAATCTTGTTTACACGTGCTTGTTTGTATAATATCTCCCCCATTATACAATGAACCCCTTGAGGACAGGGATTGATTTTTTGCCTTTCTTTATATACCCATGTTTAGGATAGCATGTGGCACATAATAAGTGTTTAATAAATGTTCCAAAGTGTCAGATTCAGGCTCTCTAAAGGACTGTGCATATCTATGGTCTGGAGGCAGCTAGATGGCTCAATGGATTGGCCAAGAAGTCAAGAAGATGTGAGTTAAAACCTGACTTAAAATACTTACCAGCTGCAGGACCTGGGCAAGTCACTTAAACTCTGTCTTAATCTACTGGAGAAGAAAATGAAAGACCACTCTATTATAATCCATGGCGTCATGAAGAGCAGAACATAATTGAAGAAGAAGAAAAGCAACAATATCTATGGTATAAGACCCAGAATAATTG
>NW_025389495.1:0-1857 GCF_016433145.1 Gracilinanus agilis | reverse complement strand
TTAGAGAAATGCAAATCAAAACAACTCTGAGGTACCACCTCACATCTAGCAGATTGGCCAAAATGATAGAAGGGGAGAGTAATGAATGTTGGAGGGGATGTGGCAAAATTGGGACATTAATGCATTGCTGGTTGAGTTGTGAGCTGATCCAGCCATTCTGGAGGGCAATTTGTAACTATGCCCAAAGAGCTCAAAAAGGCCACCTGCCCTTCGATCTAGCCAAAGCATTGCTGGGTTTGTACCCCAAAGAGATCATAGATAAACAGACTTGTATGAAAATAATTATTGCCATACTTTTTGTGGTGGCAAAAAACTGGAAAATGAGGGTATTTCAATTGGGAAATGGCTAAACAAATTGTGGTATATGTTGGTAATGGAATACTATTGTGCTCAAAGGAATAATAAACTGGAGGAATTACATGAGAACTGGAAAGACCTCCAGGAATTGATGCAGAGTAAAAAGAGCAGAGCCAGAACATTGTACACAGAGACTGATACACTGTGGTATAATTGAATATAATGGACTTCTGTACTGGCAGTAATGCAATGACCCAGGACAATTCTGAGGGATTTATGGAAAAGTATGCTACCCACATTAAGAGGAAGAATTGCAGGCATGGAAATACAGAAGAAAAGCAACCACTTGAACACATGGGTTGATGCGGACATGGTTAGGGATGTAGGCACTAAACGACCATACCAATGCAACTATCAATAATATGTAAATAAGTCTTGATTGATCACACAAGTTAAAACCAGTGGAAATGCACATTGGATATGTGGGAGGCAAACGGGGCTGAAGGGGAAAGTAAAAACAAGAATCATGTAATCATGGGCATTTTTTCTAAAAAAATAAAAAAAAAAGATCAGAGTAAAAAAACAAACAAACAAAAAAAAAACTAACTATATTATTGCAAGGGGAAGTATGGTCTTTTAATAAAATTGAGGACTTCCAAACATTCATCAAGAAAAAAGCGGACTTAAACAGAGAGTTTGCTGCCCAAACCCAGAACTCAAGAGAATCAACATGAGGTAATTAAGAGAATGGGGGGAAGAGAAAAAAAAATCTTTACTTTAAGGGATACAACAAGTTCAATCAATTTATATCCCAAGAAGAAAAGAAGATTTTGGCAAATATTAAAAATTGTTATTACCAACAGGTTAACTAGGAGAAGTTTACATGGAGGGAAGAGGGACAAACTGTATAGGATGAAATATCAATGTATACAGTATATATTGATATTTCATATATATGTATATATAAATATATATACATATATATGTAGGTAGGTAGGTAGGTAGGTAAGAATAAATATATATAAAACTGGGGGAGGGAAGAAGATAAAAATAAGAAAATAGGAAAACAATCAAAAAGAAATAAATTTATATTCCATAAAGTAGTGTGTGAGACCAACAGGTAAAAAGAGCAATACACTGTAAGGGTAAAGAGATTAGAGAAAGGAAATATTCAACACTTAAGTGCATTGAAATCCACTTAAAGAGAGAACAATCAGATCCATTGGAGAAGAGAATTAATTCACACCCTATAGAGAAGTAGAAGGTTAACAAATGGACTGGTGGGGAGGAAAGCAATACTATGCAGGGAGAGGGCTTTGGGGGAAGTGAGGCATGGCTTTAAAGAGCAATATAAAGGGAATAAGAAGGGAGGGGGGAGAAAGGGAAGTCCAATAGAAGTGGAAGTATAATAAGGGAGGGGATTATAGGAAGTGATTAAAAACAAAACACCGGTATAGAAGGAAACAGTGAAAAAAGAAAGGACAGGACTAGAAGAGAGAATCAAAATGTCTGGGAATGCACAGTTGATAAATATAACTCTGAATGTGAATGGGATGAACT
>NW_025389494.1:0-2901 GCF_016433145.1 Gracilinanus agilis | reverse complement strand
TTGGGACATTAATACATTGCTTGTGGAGTTGTGAACTGATCCAACCATTCTGGCTGGCAATTTGGAACTATGCTCAAAGGACTATAAAAGAATGCCTGCCCTTTGATCCAGCCATACCATTGTTGGGTTTTTTACCCCAAAGAGATCCTAGATAAACAGACTTGTGGGAAAATATTTATAGCCGTGCTTTTTGTGGTGGCAAAAAACTGGAAAATGAGGGTATGTCTTCAATTCGGGAATGGCTGAACAAATTGTGGTATATGCTGGTGATCGAATATTATTGTGCTCAAAGGAATAATAAACTGGAGGAGTTCCATGTGAACTGGAAAGACGTCCAGGAATTGATGCAGAGTGAAAGGAGCAGAGCCAGAAGAAAATTGTACACAGAGACTGATACACTGAGGTATAATCGAATGTAATGGACTTCTATACTAGCAGCAATGCAATGACCCAGGACAATTCTGAGCAACTTATGGTAAAGAACACTACCCACATTCAAAGAAACAACTCTCAGAGTGGAAACACAGAAGAAAAGCAACTGCTTGAACACATGAGTTTAGATGGACAATGATAGGGAGTATAGACTCGAAACTACCATACCAATGCCACTATCAACAATTTGTAAATAGGTCTTGATCAATGGCACATGCCAAAACCAGTAGAAATGCGCATTGGCCATGGGGGGCTATTGTTGGGGGGTGAAGGGGAAAGTAAGAACATGAATCATGTAACCATGTGAACTTTTCTAAAAAATAAATATTAATAAATGTTAAAAAAATTAATGATGATCATAACAGTGATCACCCTTCTCTTTGATGCAAAAACTTCATATGACAGCTTTTTCACTAGAGTGAGTTGATTCATAATCCCTGGCTTACGGTAGATTTACTGATAAACCGAAGAAGGACACAATAAAGGTATTTTTCATATTGTAAAAATCTTTTTGACTTGTGTTTTATAATAAACCTTTGGAAGTTTGACAGAAAAATGTGTTTCCCTACTGTTCTGTGATTCTCTTGCCCTGCATGTATATGTTTATTATAGTAGGACTATTCATAAAGCCATTTTTTGAACATTGATTTTTTTTCTACTTTGAGTCATTAAAAGCACAAAAACGTGTACAAAAATTTCATAGCCTTTTTAAAAAAATATATCAGGAGGAAGAAATGTAATTCTAATTGTGGTATTCTTAACTGTTTAGGGTCCCAAATGTGCAATTATAATATGGTAGGTAGAGCTTCGTTTATTAGATTTTGCAAAGCATATGCTCTAAAATCTCAGTTTTATAGGATGTAGTTCTAAGGTCTGTCTGGGATAGTCGGAAATGAGTTTCTAATTGCATTTTCCATGCAAAAGAGATGCAATAGATTGCTAACAACAGACCTATTAATCATCAATCTAAGTGCAGCTGGTCTTCTGCATACAATATTTATGTGTTTATAAACTCCTCGCTAATGCTCACAATCAATGTCCTTTTTATGAACCAATATATGGAGTTGCCAAATATCTAAGTCTCTCACCAGTATTTTGTTTGTGCGTAGTCTCTTTTCCAGATTGTTTCTGTGATTTTGAATATATAATGCAAATATGCATCCATAGATCTATGTATATGTACATAAATTTAAATAAATGTAATCTATGTGTATATATGCATATATAAATATACATTATATTTAAGTATGCTATTGAAATTTAATGTATATTTAATATATATTAGACATTTAATATATATTTAAATTCATTGGGTAAAAGAAAATAAATCTTTCAGTTGTATTTTTCTTGTAGTTAAAACTTTTTTTAATCATTGCTTAGAGATAGTCTCATATCAACAGTGGAAACATAACAAGAAAGGATGATTTTTTTTTCTGATTCTGAATTTCTGAAAGGCACCTCTCTGTACAAGATTGCAATGTTGTTGGAATAAAAAACAAAATCCAATTACTTTAGTGGTTTAATATGTAACTTTCAGGCCTTTAGAGACCAAGATTTAGCCCTCATCAATTTGCAAATATAGTCTGTCTACATTTCACAAAGTTCTGGTTTCTGGAGATGTTAATTTGTATTCTGGAAGGGATGTTCATTAGCCACTGGTCACTCTACATTCTACATTATATTTTTTTCTCTATTTAGTAATGCTCACACAAAATTGCAATCCACATGACAGAATTATAGGTATTCCTTTCTTTATTCAGATATGTAATGAGACAAGACTATGAGGGAGTTCATTTGATAGGTGGGACGCTGACATTTATTTCTATCTTTCTGTCAAGAGAAGCATGGAATATATCAGATTGTTTAGTCCTAGAATTACTTTAGCCTTATCCTGAAGGACGACAGCCATCAAACTTGACTTTTAGCCTTAATCTTTTATCTTTAAATAAAAACCAATGGAATAAAGAATTGGACAATTATAGGCTATAGACACTGATTTTTTTTACCTAGAAAAATAGGAAAAAATAGGAAAAGTTTATGATTGAGGGGAATGACATAATGAAAATGATGTCTCAGTAGGAGTATTCCTAACCTGTATTGGGGGCTGAAAAAAATGCATTGCTGATTCAACAACAGTTTCAAGAGGGTGATTAAAACCCTTCCTTTGTCAGTACCTGGGGAAGAGGATGAGGCTAAAGCAGAAGACGTGTACTCTAAATTTGCACTGTGTGTTTATCTGAAAACAGACAATAACTGGGAAAAGACTGTGATGAGGACAAATTGAGGCAAACTATAATTTATAGATATTAGGTAATAAGAATATTAACTGAAGTTTCTCAGGTGGTCAGAGACCATCAGAATTTTTTAAAAAATGTTTGGCAGAGTCTAATGGTATTTATTATCGATTTCAGAGTCCTTTGATCAATTCCTGGCTGATAGTCTTAGGTTAATTAATGTTTGCTAATTTTT
>NW_025389493.1:0-1057 GCF_016433145.1 Gracilinanus agilis | reverse complement strand
CAGAAGGATATAATGTGAGAATGAAAGTGGAATGCTGGGAGAGAGTCTTGGGGTTCAACATCCTAATTACACTGTACTCACTTAAAATGGCACTTAAAACAAAAGAAACTCAAACACACCCAGAGAAACTGAGGATATAAGAATTTCACCCCTAAAATAAGTTGGCATTTATGTGTGACTCAAGTCACATGGAACTTCATCCTCCAATGGATTCGCTCCCTCTTCTCAAAACTGTTTCTTCATCCATAAACCGAGGGGGTTAGAACTCTGATGGCCCCTTCCAGATCAGAAATCTCATGCTCCCAGGGTGTTAAGAGTTTGTACATATACAGTTAAAGCCACAATTCTGCCCTCTTCTTCTCTTTTTAGCCCAACAGTAGAGAGGAAACTGAGTAAGAGAAAATACTCAAGGCAGTCTTTGATGAAATCTAGCCTGCTTCTACTCTATCTGATGTTCCTCATTTCCTGTTACTTGCATTTGTCACCCACTTCCTTTGTACCCCCACCAAACCATCCAAGATAAAGATGAGATAAGTGTCCAGAACCCAGTTATTAGGATCTGGCCTATAAAAGGAGAGATTATGTGTCTGGTGTCAAATTACTGGATGTGAGGGCCAGGTATGGGGGTTGAACCCAACCTTATGGCCAAGGTGAGAGAGTGAAATTAAAAGGAGGCCTCCTCAAAGTAAGAGAGAGAGAAAATAAGGCAGAGGGAGATAGAGAGACAAAGAGACTGAGAGATGGAGTGATAGTGACAGAGAAAGGAGAAAGAAGGAGAGGTTAAGAGAGAAACAGAAACAGAGAAGGTGATAGAGATCGAGAGGGAGAGAGAGAAAGGAATAATGAGGGAAAGAAAGGTAAAATGATAAGCTCCTGACCAGGGGAGGACTTTTGAAGTCCATGCACACCAGGGGAATGTGATTGCTGAGAGTTGTTGGGCCCTGCTGGCTATAGTCACTCACAGGAGTGTGGAGACCCTGGCTGCCCTTTCAAGACAGGGAAAGCAAGGAAAGTAAGCTGGTGGCTGCAGAAAGCTGGGGACTGTAGGAACTAAAAA
>NW_025389492.1:0-3524 GCF_016433145.1 Gracilinanus agilis | reverse complement strand
CTCAGAAGTATTAAGCAAAAATGTGTATATACATATGAATATAGATTGTACGAAAACTATATGTTGCATATAAATGTGTATATATTTAAATGTGACATATATTTAAAAAAGAGACTGCAACAAATGTACCAGGATCATAAGGATGGTGTTCTATTAAGAAAATAATAAACAAAATGAATTACATTAAATAGGCATTAATATATTATATTAAGAGATAAAAAATATAGAAATAACCTGGGGGGAGATTTCATTCATGATCCCAATATATTTTTCATTTTAAATTTTTTTGAAACTCCATTTCTTTATCAAATATAAGCTACTGGAAAGAAATGGCCATTTTTAATTTGAGTTTTTCTTTGGAACTAAAATAACACATTAAAATATTAAATTAATCTCATTCTGTAACATTGTTCTTTTTTTTTTCTTTTCTGACAATATTACTAAGAGATCAACAATGGAATATACCTAATAAATTCAAGGATCATTTCTTCTTTCCTTTATAAAAGTGAGAGGTTTGAAAGCATGAGTATTACATATTTCAGACATGGTCAATTTGTTGGTTTGTTTTGCATGACAATCAATTTACCAAAAAAAATGGAACAATGCCACACACACATACTTATACATGCCCCTGAAAAAATTCACACGTGTGAATAGATACCCACAATCATAAATATTTCTATAATCATAATAGAAAAATAATATATTAATTGCTGAGTTGCACTAATATAGTAAAAATATAAATGCTTCCTGAATTACTCTGTAGATTTAATAGTATATTAATAAAGTAATCATTTTAAGAATTAGGTAAAACATTTAAAAATAAGTTTGGACAATTATATATATGTACATATATAATGATAAAACAAAAAATAAAATAAGAAGAATATTTGGAAATACCAGATTTTTTTTCTACAAAGAAGTAAATAGCATTATTTTATTTTCTCCATAAAAATAGATAAGCTGATCACTGGAATCTTACTGGCACAGATAAGATTTAGAAATAAAATTTAGTTTGTTCCAATGCAAGATTACATGAATCATAATATATGGTATTAGCTTTTGTCCCCAGATGAAAATACCCTCCAAATCATAGAGGGTGGGGAGAAATTATTAATAGATATCAAGGAATATAATTTAATTCTATGGATAACATAAATCTGAACATAGAATTCTTCCTCCACTCCCACTGAGCATCCCTAGCCCTAGCCTGCTCAGTATGCCACATAGAAAGCACCATCTAATTCATTGACTTATGACAATTTCTAGCTATAGGACCTCTCATTGTGACCAGACCCAAAACACTTTGCTAATCCCCAAAATGATGCCAAATGCCGAGACACTGATTCTGTTCAGGCATTCAGGGAAAAAAAGAAAGCGTCTAGAGTTACCAGTCTTAGGGAGACTTTGGAAGGTTGAGACACACGTGGTATATGAAGCCATGGGAAACAGACAAAATAGCATCAGGCCTGGGGGAAAGAGAATTATAAACAACAACAGTGGAAGTATTTATTTTTTTTAATCTAATTTTTAATACTTTTATCCAGAGGTTGCACTCTTCTGTCTATGCCTCAGTAACCTTATTAAAAATAAGAAAATCCCCTTAAGTGATCACTTTTATGTTATTTGACACAACAAAAAAAGCTATTAATTAAATGTGCTCAGAGACTGGAAAATGGCTGTACAAATTATATTATATAAATGTAATAGTGAATTCCTGCAAATTAAGGAATGGTTGTTATGAGAAATTTAGGAATCAGAAGTATTATATGAACTGATGCAGTCTGAAGAAAGAAGGCCCAAAATAATGATCTACACAGTGAACAAAATAATATTTAAAAAGTTAACATGGAATGGTAATAAAATTGGGATTGAATACAGATGTCAATAATAGTTATCAGGTTGGTTTTATGTGTTTATGTGTGTATCTGTGTGTGTGTTTCCCTCCAGATAGGACCTATGGTTTATTCTAGGGAACTTCTGAGGAAACTTCTGCTTATCAGTGCATGTTGGCAACTGTTATATAAAGTGTAGATTTACTTAGAGGCCTGAGAATTGCTTCCACTCAGATAATCAGCTTGTGTCAGAGGCAAGACCAAAATCATTGAAAGGACAGACATTTCTTTTTGATGACAAACATTCTTTCCAAAGTCACCTCATTTCCAAAGACTCTGTTTCTGTTGATGACACTTCCATCCTGCTAATGGCTGTAACATCTAGTTTTTCAAATTGAGTCTTATCCTCCATTCATCATTTTCTCTCCCTCTACATATCCAACCAGCTGCCAGATCTAATAGTTTTTATCTCCACGACATCTCTCACATCTATCCCTTCAGAATGGTATGATGAATCACCACTGCTTTTCACTTAAATTATTGAAATATTTATCTAATTGGTTGTGTTTCCAAGATCTTTACTGTAATTCTTCTGCCAAAAGTTGTCAAAGTGATTTTCTTAAAGTACACATCAATGCTATCATTTCTGTATTCACTAAACTGCAGTGGTTTCCTATTACTTCTAAGGAAAACTTTCCATTTTCCTGTTTGGCAATTAAAGCCCTTTGCAAACTGGTTCAGCCTACTTTTCCAGTCAGGTTACATGTCATTCTACTTTATGTACATGTGCTTCATTCTAAAGGATTCTTTCAAGGTTCTTTATACATGACCTCCCATCACCCAATTTTGTACTTGAGTCCTGTTCAACATATCTGAATAATCTCATTCATCTCCACTTTTTGGAATCCCAAATTCTCTTCAAGGCTCAACTCAGTCATTATCTTTTTCATGAACACCTCCTGATCTCCCTAGTCCAGTGATGGGCAAACTTTTTAAAGAGGGGGCCAAAGGAAAGGAAATACTCATCTATCAGTGTGTTTCTAAGGCAACTCTTTTGAAGTTTCATTGTATTGTATCCTAATCATTGTATTCTTCAGATTAGGAATAATGTCCCCCACAGACGGATAGAACATTTCAGGGGGCCACATCTGGCCTGTGGGACATAGTTTGCCCATCACTGCCCTAGACAGCTTTCTACTCCTTTGCCTACACTGTATCTTCCTCCAGGGCAGGATTTTTTTCACCCTTTTTCTTTGCAGACATATGTAACTTGGTGCTTAATAAATGCTTGCTAATTGATTGATTGACAACCAATAAATACTTTTTTTGGAAAGAAAATACTTTGTAAGCAGTCTTGATTATTTCTTCAGTAACACATATTGGGGGAAAATAAAATACATCAATATTTTAAAGTCGGTTGTTTTCAACTTATTATTTCTTTGCCATCTACACATCAGCAGTGAATGAATAACCCTAGTGACTGAGACTAGAAAGTAGAGGAAATATGCATTTAATCTGCTTTGTATTATACATAATTAAATTATACAAATTATATGTTCAAGGACCAAAGGCAGACTTGTCATAGTGATTAGATAAGTGTGCATAACATGTATTAGCCTTTTCCTTGTGTGTGTATGCACAGACACACACACACACACACACACATTTGATCACATTTTTAACTGAATC
>NW_025389491.1:0-5667 GCF_016433145.1 Gracilinanus agilis | reverse complement strand
CTTTCTTTCTTTCTTTCTTTCTTTCTTTCTTTCTTTCTTTCTTTCTTTCTTTCTTTCTTTCTTTCTTTCTTTCTTTCTTTCTCTCCTTCCTTCCTTCCTTCTTTGTGGTTGGTGGCTCCCATATATATGTGTATGTGTTTATATATATATTTGCCCTTACACATATGTATATATGTGTTCTGCATATATATATGTGTGTGTATATACAGGTGATAGATATCTCTATTTATTTATCTTAACTATCGACAATGGCTTCTTTGGCACTCAAGACTGTGGGTCCTTCATTACGTTGGTGTCATGCTGACTTACTCTTAACCCATGAGGGAGATGTAGATTCTTTATGGCCATAAGAAAGACCCCCAAAGCCCCAGCTGGTGACAACAAAGAGTAAGAGGTTTTGTGACCAAATAGCCTTTCATAACCAAGGTAAGGCTAAAAAAGTTTTTTTAGTAACAAGGCCAAAGTATTGAGAATTCTCGTTTTCCTCTGGCAATCTCATCTTCCTACAAGTCACTCAGCTTTCCTTGCTCTTATTCCCTTTCCATTTTAATACACATTGTTATCAATTAATTAAAATCATTATTATTAATAACAGAGTTATTTTACACATCCAAATCCATTAGTCCCTTTCCCATTCTCTGTCTCCCAGACACTCACAGGGTCCTCAGGCCATCCAGACCCCGGAACATGCCACTCCGGATGGATTCCAGCTGGTTGACAGTCAGGTGCAACTCACTTACTGAGGCTGCCCCCTCAAAGGCACCATCTTCAATTTCTGCCACCTTGTTATTGCTGAGGTTGCTGGGGACAACAGGAGAGGAAGAGAAACGTCACCCACATTAGGACTTTGGATCCAAGACTGGGTATTCATGAAGGCTATTCTTTCCCTCCTTTTCTCTTTTAGAATTCTCTCTCTCAGATCGTTTCCCTGGACCCCAGAGAAACTCTCATCCAACCAGAAACCTCCATATAACGGATATCCTCTCTAATAGATAATTCTCCTGCTACTCTGCTATTCTAGATGCCTGGAATTTCAGCTCAACCTCAAAATCTAGGCAGGCTGAAGTCTTATCCAATTCTTCTATATCTGTGTCAAATACCAGCTCAAAAAAAAAAATTCTTTAACTCACATTTTCTTTAGATGTGGAAGTTTTTTAAAAATCCCAGTGGCCTCTAAGATTGAAATTTCATTGTTGTTCAACCGTCTGCGGTAGGATAGGAAGAGAAGAAGAGGTATTGAATGGAAGAAGGCAACAGTCACTTCTAAAAGAAGAAGCTATCAGATGACAGCATTTATAGGAGCATCCCTGCGAGAATTCCATAAAGTCACATCACCACCTCAATATTAAGACACATCATCTCATCCTGTTAAAATAATGTGACAGGCCTAGAACTGAAACAGTGAATATATTAAAAATACCATTTCAATATGAATAAATAAATTGAGTGTGTATTGAATGTTTGCATATATTGCTAAATACACATATACGATAGATTATGGTCAAACTTTGGCTAATAGCTCTAAAGTGTTTTCCGAAAAAGGAGAGATTAGCAAATCCTTTCATTAAGGTCCCTTTTCACTATTTTCCATTAGAATCAGTTTTTTAGCTCAGTGTTTATTGAACCAATATTTGTTAAGTAGACATATATTTGTTGATTTGGTTTAAACTGAGATCTCAATTTACTATGGCAAAAACCATAATATGTTTGAATTTCACAAGTACACTGTTGGCAAATCATAAGCTCCTTCTTAAAGCCACAAATGAATATCTTTCAGAACAGAACACAATTATAAAAAGAACCTTAATTAATTTTCTTTTCTTTTCTTTTTAAAACCTTTACCTTCTGTTTTAGAATCAATACTAAGTATTTGATCCTGGGCAAAAGAGTGGCTAGGCAATGGGGGCTAAGTGACTTGCCCAGGATCACACAGCTAGGAAGTGTCTAAGGCCAGATTTGAACCCAGGACTTTCCAACTCTAGGCCTGGCTCTCAATCTACTGAGCCACCTGGCTGACTCTTTATTTAAATTTCTAATAAGTTTCCCATTTGCCTGTTAGACTCAACAGGGCATGTAGATATATCTCATATTACCTCCAAGAAGAACAGGATAATTGGCATATATGAAAATGTTTTTACCCATACAGTATTGCTTAGGTAGGAAGAAGCCATAATTATCCCCATTTTATAGAAAGGGAAACTAAGGTACAAATAGAGTACATTGTCTGAAGTCACTCATGTAGTCAGCAGCAGAATGTTCACTCATCTCATCAATGGGTAGAACCCAACTATCTCCCAATGCTTATGATGGATATCCACCTGTTAATTTAATATTTAAATTGACCCACTGGTTCCAAAAGCACTTGGAGTGAGAGTCCCAGGATAAGTGGAAGATACCCTAATAGCCACAACACGTATAGATCTCTATAATATTGCAGTAATTATGATGTAGGTAACCAACCCTCAGAAGTCTCCATGGCTGAACAGAACTAGGAAGCTGTCTCCATGACAGTTGTAGAGAAGTAAAGCTAGGAAGCAATTCCAGAAAGAACAAGAGCAGAGCAGAAAAGAGGAGGAAAGGCAAAGGGAAAAGGGAAAAAGGAGGGAGGGAGAGAGGGAGGAAGAGAGACGGGAGGGGGCAGCTAAGTGGCTCAGAGGATTGAAAGTCAGGCCTTGAGACAGGAGATCCTGGGGGCAAATCTGGCCTCAGGCATTTACTCTAGTTGTGTGACCCTGAGCAAGTCACTTAATCTCCATTGCTTAGCCCTTATTACTCTTCTGTCTTGAAAGCAATATACAGTGTGGATACTAAGATAGAAGAAAGGAAGGGAGGAATGTAAAAGTGAAATTTGGGAAATGCCATCTAAAAGTATATATATTTTCTATGGACACGGGGAAATTATCAAACTATATTTCCCGTGGTCCAACGGGTTTCCGTTTCCGGTTCTTTGGGCGTGGGGATGCCTACATCTCCACACAGAACAGTTTAAATCTCCTGGTTTAGGGGGGAGTGGCCTCTTGGCCTGCAGACTCAGGAGGAGACAGGAGACAATAATGGCGAGGGCGGCGGTTTTGAATTCTTACAAGCGTGTGGTCTAATAACTTTATCTATCAGCATGGCTTTAATTAAAATACTAATAGTTATATTTATAGTAGCCTTTATTATTTTTTATCCTTATACTGGTCCTGTGTATAGCACTTATTTGGCAAATCTGAATCAGTTGCCACTCAGGGTTGGTAGTGTGTATCTCAAGTCTCTGGGTCCCCAGAAACTCCACAGAGCAGCCAGCCTTCGTTCTCAGAGAATTCACCACACAATGGGTGGTAGGGTGCCCAACTCCCCTTGTCACAGTGGCAGCCTCACAGGTGGGTCCTGGGATCGTGGACGAGCCCCCAACTGTGTGGGACATGAGAGCATGGATTCAAAATGAGAAAAACCCAAGACTCTGAGATTACAAAGCAGCAAGCCAATTTATTACTCTTACTGGCAGAGGGCATCTGCAACAGAGATATAACTCAGTTGGGAGGCACCTGCTGAGCTTAAGGCAGGTGTTTAAGTATAGTTTGGGGAGGGAGGGGTTCTCATGCACCAGAGGGGCTCACAATCTCAACCAATCCTCTCCTCCTCTGTGCTTATGATCACTTCCCTAAATCTAATCCTAACCCTCCTCCATACTCGTGAACACCTTTCAAAACCCAATCAGCCTTATATATATACTTCTAGCCAAGTAGTAGGGTAGATTTGACAAAGGGGGATTTCTATAGGTTTATGATTCATACATGAGAATTTCCATAGGTTACCTGATACATATACAATCAGGAGTTTCTGTGGGTTATGAACACAAATGTGACCTAAAAGAAGAAAGGAGAAAAGGGATGGAGAGTGTGGTTAGGGACTTTTTGTCTATTCTAGCCAGCATACTCAGCATGAGTCCCCTTTGTGTGTGTGCCAGGGTTGGGATAGAACAAAGACCAAGAAGGAGGAAGAAGTTACAGATATCATAGTATTCTAGGAAACAGGGGGAAAGATCTCTGGCTTTGGGCAGCCTAGCAACAGGAGATACTCATCAGGAATTTAGAATGTTGACCAGGACGTAAGTTTGATAATGATGGAAGAAGATAGCCTTAGAATTACCTACAGGAACTCAGCAACTATTCAGGGCTGGTTTGAACTGTTTTTGTGCAAGAACATTTACATGGTTACTTTCAGGGCATGTGCCATTGTTTTAGCAGTTTAATCCTGACATTTCTCATCAAGATATAGAAATCAAGGCAATTTTAATAACATAAAGCCATCATCTTGTTCAACTCATGTTTGAAAAGAATCCCCATTGTTATATAACCAATGAGTTGATCCAGTAGCCATGTCTGACAGTATAATAATATCAGTAGCTAGCATTTATATAGTGCTTTAAGGTTTTCAAAGTGCTTTATATGTTATATCTTGTTTGATCCTCACAAGATCTTGAGAGGGAAATAATATTATTATCATCATTTTACAGATGAGAAAATTAAGGCAAATAGAATGTAAATTATAGACAATAATAAAAGCATTTAGATAGCTCTTTAGGTTATACAAATTTTGTTTTACTAATTTTATTCTGCCAACAACCTTGTGAAGTAGGTGTTATTATTACCTCCATTTTAAAGATAGGGAAACCAAAGCTAAGAGAGGTTAAATGACTTGGTCAGAGTCATATAGCTTATAAGTGTTTGAGGTTAGATTTGAACCCAAATCTTCCTTATTCTAAGTCCAACACTCTATCCACTATACCACCTAACAGCATGTCTACTCTACCACCTAGATATTTCTTGCAATGTAAACAAAATTTTGTACCCATCGTTCTCTTCTAGTCAAAGAAGTGGATTTCTTTATTTCTTCAACAGGGTCAATATTGCTTAATATAATTATATAGCTAATCAGCATCATTTTGTAGGTAGCAAGTTAGTGCAATGGATAGATAGAACACCAGACCCAGAGTCATGAATTCAAATATATTCCTACACATTTATTAGCTTTGTGAATCTGCACAAGCCAATCTGCTTCAGTTTCTTCTTCTGTGAAATGGAGATGATAATAACACATTCCTCCCAGGGTTGCAATGAGAATAAAATGAGATTACATTTATAAAGTGCTTTGAAAATCTTAAAGAACCACATAATGTTGGCTATTATTAGTTTATCAGGTGTAAACTTTGGAATTGTGGTTTCTGATGGAATGGGATGGGATGGGGTGGGGTGAGATGGGGTTGGCTACAAGAGGCAAACTTCAGCAAGAAGAGAGAACTGAAAGAGGTCCAGTCTAAACTTCCTACCTTCCCTGCCACCCTATGCTCCCTCTTGCTGCCCAGGACTCAGACTGTAGTAAGAAGAGGCAACTGGGGGAAAAACTATAGGAGAAAGTTTTAGAAATTATTAGAATAAGAACATTTCCTAGTGAGCCCAGCAAGAGTTGAACTGTTTCCTTTTTGAGGCCCAGGATGCTAAGTAAATTCAGTGCTCTCCAACAAGATCTTTTGCTTCCTTTCATTTCATGCTAGCTACTTTATTTTTTAAAAAAGTACAAAAAAGGTTAAGAACCGAAGCTTAGGTCCTAATGGATTAAAGGTGATAACCAGATTTAAGTCTATTTAAGATCATTGCCTTTCTGTCCCTTAAGGGATTAGAA
>NW_025389490.1:0-2039 GCF_016433145.1 Gracilinanus agilis | reverse complement strand
CCTTCCTTCCTTCCTTCCTTCCTTCCTTCCTTCCTTCCCCCAAGCACCAGCCTTGCCTGGGACAAAGCCCTCCTTAGGCCAGCTGTAAAGGCTGGCAGTTTAGAAGAGAAAGTGCTGTGCAGGTCCCTTTTTCCAAAGGAATCACTCATTCCTAGCTGAAGCTAGGCTTCAGCAGCCTTGAGCCTTAATGCTGGGGAGAAACAAAGTGCACACTTCCCCCTGTGCGCCCCAGAAGCCGCAGAGCCCCGCGAATGAAGAAGGGTGCTTTGGGGGTTGGGGACACTTCCGGTCTAGTCCGAGAGCCTCGTAGCCCCTAAGGGCAGGCTGGCTATTCCTCCCACCCCCCCCCACACACACGTGCCGGTCCCTCCCAGGATCGCGGCTCACCAACAACACAGAATCCCGAGGAGGCATCCTGAATCCTAGCCTACCCTGGACTTTCCATCAGCAGCGGCAGCGGCTCTCCCCAGGAGCAGGAGGGCTGGAGCTTCCCTGAAGGGAAGCCTCCTGGAAAGTGCGGCACCAGCCTCTCAGGCGGCAGGGATGGACGGGTGCCCGAGCTGGGCACTGGCATTCCGCCCAGCTAGGAGAACTCCCCTGGGCCCCTTGAGTCCTCTCGAGTTCTTCTGCAAGAGGGGGTGACTCCAGAAGCTGCCTCCACCTCTCAGGGCCTGGCAGTGGCTTCTGAGGCCTTCCTGCCCACTTTGAGGAGAAGAGAAATCACCGCCAGCCTTCTCTCAGATCTTAGAGTCTGAAGGGACCTCCGACGCCTCCCCCCACCCGTCCCCACGTTTTACAAAGCAGGAGGCTGAGGGGCAGGAGAAATGACTTGTCTAAGGTCACCCAGCTCTCCAGTGGGAGACCTGGGATTGGAACCCATAAGGGAATAATGGTAAGGTGGCCAGCCTTAATGCATTTTGTATGTCACCGTGAGAGCAGACCCCTCCCACAGACCCCCTCAGCGCGGGCCACCGGCAACTACCAGAGGGTCACTCTCATGTTGGCCCCAAGCACTGGGACCATCGTCAGCCCAGGAAGATCCCATTCCAACTGCTCTGGCCTCCTTCCAGCGGTTTACTCCACTCCCCCCACCCCATCTCCTCAGGCTTCTCTCCCTGACCCGGGCCCTCCTTCCCTGACTTTCTGGCCCCCAAACCTCGCAAGCTCTGGCAGCGCCCCAGCAAGCACGGGGGCCCCCAAACGTTCCCACCCCAGGCTGGCTGCCGCCTTAGAATTCGATGCCAGTCCTGGGGGCGTCCACTTACCCCGGCGCTCAGGAATGAGAGAAGGCAGTGCCCCCGGCTCCCTCAGGGGCTCCAGCCGCACCCCCCCACCCCTCCTCCAGGCTGCTGCCACCATGGCATGGCCACCTTCTGGGCCGGGAGGGTGAGGAGGGCGAGGAGGGCTCCCTGGGGCCCCTGAAGACCAGCACTCACAGCAGCGGCTGGCAGACTGCAGGCAGCCTGCCCAGCCCTGCCCAGCCCAGCCCAGCCCGCTGCCTGCAAGGGCGCTTTGTGGGAAGGGGAGAGAGGCTGGCAGAGGGCAGATCCACGCTGCTGGATCCGGAGGGCCAGGATCAGGAAGGAAGCCCTCCCCGAAGGACGAAGGACGGAGCAGCTCTCCTGGCCACACCAAAGCCTCCGAGGAGGGGGAGGGCTGGGCCGAGGCGGGAACTGCCAGCCCAGCTCCAATTCCTCTGTTTGGTTCCTCCCTAAGCTTCTAGGTGCAGCAGGCTGGGCCCTTCACCTTTCTGGCTCCTTCTCTCCCCCTCTCCCTCCCTCTCTCCATGTCTGTGTCTGTGTCTCTCTCTGACTTTCTGTTACTCTCTCTCTCCTTCCCTCCATCCTTCTCTCTCTGTCTCTGTTTCCATTTCTCTGTCTCTCTCTTTCTCTCCCTTCTCTCTCTGTCTCTCTGTCTCCATTTCTCTGTCTCTCTCCTTCTCTCCCTTCTTCTCTCTCTGTCTCTCTGTCTCCATCTTTCTGGCTCTCTGACTCTCTCCCTTCCTCTCTCTCTATCTCTGTCTCTCCCTTCCTCCCTCT
>NW_025389489.1:0-1041 GCF_016433145.1 Gracilinanus agilis | reverse complement strand
AAAAGGGAAGCTGCCAGATGATGTGCACGCTTTCTTCTCCCAGAAGCGCACCACCCCTGGTGAGTCCTGCTTCTCTCACTTTGACAGCAGGGCCCGGAGGGACCAACTTCCCAATCAATATTTGAGGCTACATTTTGTGCTGCTTGCCTAAAGGATAAAGGCTTCTCTTGCTCAACAGATGAGTATTAGCCCTTGTTCTTTTGTCCTCTAAATAGCTCCTTCCTCTCCGAAAAAGTCTCTTAGACTCAGACTCGATCCTCCTAGTCAATCCATCCATATTTCATCATCCTCTTTGGACTATGAGAAGAATGGGAAAAATACTCTCTCACTTGACAAAATACTGAACAGTTGCGAGGGAAGGTCTGGTAGTTAACTATTCACAATGGTCAGGAGGACCTCTTCAACTCTGGTGAAGGACCAATCCTGGATGCTTAGGATGCTGATGTTCAAAGGATTTTATCAGTCCTAGAATTGGAGCTGGAAGGGATTGTAGAAATTATTGAGCTTCTCATTTTATAGATAAGGAAAATGCTTCTCAGAGAAGTTAAATGACTTGTCCAAGATAACATATAGTAAGTGGCACACCTGGGTATTGAACCAAGATCTCTTGGCTCTAACTTTAGTACTTTTTCTACTCTACTATGTTGCCTTTCCAGCATAACTCTTTTTTTTTTTTTTTACAGATAGAACAGGCTTAATAATAGCCCCAGGACAAAGCGTTTGTATGCCCTAGGGGAGGTTTGGCTTCTGTGTATTGTCACTCACTGATGGGGGACAGGGTGGAAAGAGAGGGAATAAGCAGTTATATAGCACCTATTGCATGCCAGGCACTGTATTAAGTGCTTTACAAATATGATATCATTTGATCCTTACAACAACCATGGAAGGGAGGTGCTAATTTTTAATCCCTAGTTTACTTTCAAAGGAACTAAGACTTCAGTTATTGTTATTGTCTGCCTTTTTTTTCTTTCTTTGTATGCACAGTAGTTAGTGTGGTGTCTTCTGTGGTGAATTCCTGGGAGAACATGGACAGGAGTTGCA
>NW_025389488.1:0-7671 GCF_016433145.1 Gracilinanus agilis | reverse complement strand
GAAGGAAGGAAGGAAGGAAAGAAGGAAGGAAGGAAGGAAGGAAGGAAGGAAGGAAGGAAGGAAGGAAGGAAGGAAGGAAGGAAAAAAGGAAGGAAGGAAAGAAGGAAGGAAGGAAGAACTGCAATGTCCTGAACACATAGTGATTAAATTAACAATGAAATTCAGGAACAATTTCTGCAAGTTCTGAGGTGAAAGACTTAAATGCAAAGAAAGGAAGATTTTCATAACATAAGAATATTCTATGCCAGTCACAAAATGAAGGAAGGAATGGAATAGCATATTTGAAAGAGCAAAGGAAGTCAGGATACATCTAGGAATTTGAGCTTAATTAAAAGTGGGAAAAAAGAGATGAATGTTCAATAATAGAGACATTTGAAATATCCTTAGAAATTGAGAACTGAAGGATCATTTGCTTCTTGAATGCCTCAGAAAACAGAAATCCAGGAGGGGTGAATAACCTCAACATCCAAAGACAAAAAGCAACAGAATGACTTTGCGGGGACTGCTTTGAGACTTTTCCCCCTAAATGTATGAAGAGAGGGATAAAAGTCAAAATCAAGTTATGGAAACAATAGAGAAAAGAACTTGGTCCTTTATGGACAGAACTTGGTGAAACTTTACTAGTGAATCAATGTTTTTGATGTGATTATCTTACAAAATTTGATGGTGCTTGAAATGGATAGTAGGAGTGAAGCAGCAATGAGCACAATGTGCCCCCATGAAATTGAGGACCAGAAATGAGGAGAAAGTTACTTTTGTGATCTCGGGAAGATAAGAACCTGAAGGGGGAATGGGTGAGGAGAAGCAGAGAAATGAAAAAAGAGGGAAGGGTCAACTTGTTTACATATTTAGGAGGAAATACATCAATGTATCTTCCTATAAGTGAGGAGAGATGTCCTCTGAAGGGAATATCATTTGTGGGATTTGGTCCTTGAAAATATTCAGATATTATCTTGAAAGGTTGGAAGGGTAGTTTGGGACTCCTTGAGGCAACCACCTCCTGAGAGAGTATGAGAGCAAACAACCAGAGATTTTGGGGAGAAATGGAAAAAAGAAGGTGAACAATTGAAAGGATAGATGGGAATAAGAGGGAAATTAAAATATGTCCAGGTAAACTTGAGGGCTAAGAATAAAGGAAAAATTAACTCTGTGGGCTCAGGAAAAAATATGCAGGAATTAGGGAGGAATGGAAAGAGTAGGGTGGGGAAAGAAGGAGGCCGTTCTGTTTTTTGGAAGGAAGTTTTGTAATGAAAATTTCTATGAGTTTAGATATAGGTTTTATAAAGAGAAATGGGGATTTTATGTTGTGATCTTGGGGATTTTCCACTCATAATAAATTGCATTACCTTGGAAGGAGGAAAGAGAAACTTAAACTTGTAGGAAATGAAGACTCAGGGTCAAGATGGAATAGAATCACAGAAAGCTCTAGTCTCTCTGAGAATCCTCTCAAACCAACCTTAAATTAATGCTTCCAAATGAATACTGGAATGACAGAACCAACAAGAGAATGGGATAGGAAAATTTTCCTGGTTAAGACAACTAAGAAGGTAGGCAGAAAGGGTCTGTTTCACTGGAGTAAAGGGGGCACGCAATTGACAGTAAGGCCACATCAGGGAGCACCTGCACAAGCAAACAGGTAGCCCTCTGAGAACCACCCTCCATTCCTCAAGGCCTTGAAATTGGTCCAAGATAGCTTAATCTAATAGTAGAACATCGCCATGTCCACCCACTTGAAATTCTGACCCACAGCCCAGGTGCAGAGTGAAACCCCAAAACTCAGTGCAAGGGAATTCACAAAGCACTTGGCCAGAACAAGTTTAAGGTGAGGCTCAGAGCCCTTTCCCAAACCTCAGATGAGTCTCTGAGCTCCAGCACAAAGTTGTTTACAGTGTGTCTGATCTTACAAGACAATAACAGAACCTAGTTGAATGAGACTGAATCAGCGGTGTGAGGAGACTTCCAAAGCTTTCAGTCCGTAGACCATCATGTTACCTTAGAAGAACTGATATTTGACGATATCTAGAACTACATATGAGAATAGCAGCAAGGAAAACTAAAGTTGTACAGTGCGCACACCACCCTGAGAAGAGAGCTCATCTCTATGATAATAAAAATCAAGGAAAAAAGCTAAGAAAAAAGAGAAGCAAATATTTAAAAAAAATAGAAAATGTTTCATGGAGACAAGAAAGTACAAGGCAAAAACTCAGAAAGGGACAATGAGATCAAAGTAGCCCCATTTAAAAAAAATCAAAGAAAAATGGGAATTTGTCTCAGATTGGAAGAGTTCAAAAAAGATTTCAAAAATCAAGGAAAGAAAAACAAGAAAATGGGGAAAAGAAATGAAAACAATGCAAAAAGGAGAGTTTGGAGAAGGAGGCACAAAATAATAATGAAAAAAATAATACCTTAAAAAGCAGAATAGCACAAATGGTAAAAGAGGTGCAAAAATCCAAAGAAAAGAAAGTAGAATTGGACAAATACAAAAAGATATACACAAATCCAATTGAGAAAAAAAAATATTCCTTACAAAATTAAATTGGACAAATAGAAAAGAAGGTTCAAAAGTACTTTGAGACACCAAGAAACAATACAGTAAAACCAAAAGAATGAAAAAATAAAAGAAAACATGAACTATATCATGACAAAACAATTCACCAGGAAAATAGATATAGGAATTATTGAACTACATGAAAAATAAAACATCATCATCAAGAATAACAAAAGCCTCGACCTTATATGACAATTATCAAAGAATATTTTCCTGATATCCTAATTAAAGATAAGGAATGGAAAATACATCTTGATAAAAGATACAATAGACAATGATGTAATAGCAATACTAAAGATATATGCACCAAAAGTTATAGCTTCCAAATTTTTAAAAGGAAGGATTAAATGGCAACCAGAATTAAACAGATAGTAAAATTATACTAATAGGGGACCTCAATTTTCCTCACTTAGAACCAAAAACATTTAACCAAAAATAATTAAGAAAGATGAGTAGATAAATGTAATCTGAGAAAAGTTAGATTTAATAAACATCTGGAAAAAAAGTTAATGGAAATAAGAAGGAATATACCTCCTCTTAGCATTAAATTGAACCTATATGAAAATTGACCACTGATTAGGGCATTGAAATCTGACAACCAAATGTAGTAAAGGAGAAAAAAATAAATGCATTCTTTTCTCAGAAAATAATAAAATAAAATTTTAATCAATAAGGGGCCATGGAAATACAAATTAAAAATTAATTGAAAACTAATCTAATTTTTAAAAAGATGTGAGTCAAAGAACTAATTATAGATACAACCAATAATTTTTTTTAAAGGAGAATGACAGCAATGAGACAACATATCAAAATTTATGGGCTACAACAAAAACAATAGGGGAAATATCTCTAAATGCTTACATCAATAAAACATAGAAAAAGCAGATTAATGAATCGAGCGTGCAAGTAAATAAAAAAGAAAAGAACAAGCTAAAAGTCCTCAATTATAGACAATATTGGAAATTGTGCAAATCAAATTGAAAGTAATATAATCATTGACTGTAACAAAGAAGACTAGTGGTTGAATTTATTAAAATGTGAATAATATAGAAATGATCAATTTCATTTTAAAAAATAAGAAAAGCAGATAACTAGTATCAAAAAAGAGGTGAATTCATTACCAATGAAGATGAAATTAAAGCAATCATTAGGAGGTATTTTGCCTCATTATATGCTAATGAATCTTAAAAATTAAGTGAAAAAAGTTAAATATTTATAAAAATGTAAATTGTCCCAAGTAAAAAAAGAATAAAATACTTAAATAATCCCTTATCAGAAAAAAAGAAATTAAAGACTGTTACAATTAATTCCCTAAAAAAAAAATTCCAAGTGCCAGGTTGATTTACAAGTGAATTCTATTAAATATTGAACAAATGATTAATCCTAGAACAATATAATGTATTTGGGAAATAGGCAAAAGAAGGAGTCCTACCAAATATATTTTATGAAAGGAATATGGTGTTAACACTTAAAGCAAAAATAAAAATATAGATAAAGGTAGAGACCAATTCCCTCAATGAATTTAGATTCAGACGTTTAAAATAAAATATTAGCTAGGAGACTACAGCAAAATAGCACAAAAATCACTCATTCCCATAATGTAGGATTCATACCAGGAATGAAGGGCTGGTTCAATATTAGAAAAAAAAAACTATCACCATAATTGATCACATCCA
Organism: Gracilinanus agilis; assembly: GCF_016433145.1. Classification (NCBI taxonomy): domain Eukaryota; kingdom Metazoa; phylum Chordata; class Mammalia; order Didelphimorphia; family Didelphidae; genus Gracilinanus; species Gracilinanus agilis. Next base: position 3,447 of record NW_025389488.1, on the reverse strand, counting down.
TAATAAAAGTAAGAGAAATAATGTGTTTATTTCATTAGATGTAGGAAAAAGGCTTAAAAAAATAAAACACCCATTCCTAATGAAAACACTAGATAGCATAGGAGTAAGTGGAACTTCCATTGAAATGATAATTACTCTATATCTAAAACCATCAGAAAGTATGAGGATAAGCTAAAAGTTTCTTCAATAAGATCGAGCGAAGCAAAGATTCCTATTATCACCACTATTATTTAATATTATACTAGAAATGATAATCTTAGTAGTAAGAGAAGAAAAAGTAAAAGAATTAAAGTAGGCAATAAGGGAATTAAACAATTACTCTTCACTAATAATATGATCATATACTTAGAGAATCATCTAAAAAAACTAGTTGAAATAATTAATTAATAACTATAGCAAAGTTATAGGACACAAAATAAACCCACATAAGTCATCAGCTTTTCTATTTGAAGTAATTAGACAATATAAAATGTCTGGGAATATATTTTCCAAGAAAAACCCAAGAATTATATGGACACAATTACAAAATACTTTTCAAACAAATAAAATCAGATATAAACAACTAAAATGTTAATTAATCATGGGTACATCAAGGCAATATAATAAAAATGAAAATTCTACCTCAATCAATTTACTTATTTGGTACCATACCATCAAACAACCAATAATTATTTTATAAAGCTAGAAAATAATAACACAATTGATTTTGAAAAACAAAAAGTCAAGAATACCAAAGGATTAATAAAAAATGTGAAAGAAGGTGTTATAGCAATATGAATATTGAATTCGATTATAAACTAGTAATTATCAGAAAAATTAGCTATTGCCCAAGAAATATAATGATGAACCTTTGGAATACTTTAGATACACAAAATAAATAGCCCATTGATCTAGATAAAGCTCAAGATCCCAGCTTTAGGGACAAGGACTGACTATTTGACAAAACTGTTGGGAAAACTTTAAAACAATATGACAGAAACTAGGCAGAGAACAACATCTTCAGACCTTTACCAAGATATGGTCAAAATGATTAAATAATTTAAATGTAAAGTGTGATATAATGACCAAATAAGAGATAGACAGAAAACAGTATGAGTTTTTTATTGTAATAACTTAAAAAGTGTTCTACAAACAAAACAAATGCAATCAAAGAAGGGAAACAAACTAAGGAAAAAAATTATAACAAATTTTTCTGATAAATGCCTTATTTCTCAAATATATGAAGACTGAGTCAAAATTATAAGAATGCAGGTTATTCCTTGATTGGCAAATGGTCACAGGATATGAACAGTTTTAAGGTAAAGAAATCAAAGCTATCAATACTAATATGAAAATATTCTATACCACGATTGATATATATAATGAAAATCAAGACGACTCTGAGATACTTCCTCATACCTATCAGATGGATTATGACAGTAAAGGAAAGTGACAAATGTTGTGGGGGACATGGCAAAATTAGGATAAATTAGTGAAGTTGTGATCCTAGCACATTCAATGGCAATTAGGAAGGATGTGCAAAGGGCTATAAAATTGTGTGTACTCTTAGATCTGGTAATATCACTACTGGTTCTATATACTAAAGATATTTTTTAAAGGGAGGAAATAGCCTATTTGTATAAAAATAGCAATAACTTCTTTTTGTGGTGGGAAAGAATTGGATATTGAAGGGATATTTATCAATTGTGAAATGATTGAACAAAGTGTAGTTTATAATTGTAATGGAATTCTATTACAGTAAAAGATATGATGGGCAGGATAATAAAAAAAATTGAAACTCCTATGAGAACTGATGTAGAAAAAAATGGGAAAACAGGGATACGCCCTTCAATTGGGGAATGGTTGAACAAATTGCGGTATCTGTTGGTGATGGAATACTATTGTGCTCAAAGGAATAATAAACTGGAGGAATTCTGTATGAACTGGAATGACCTCCAGGAATTGATGCAGAGTGAAAGGAGCAGAACCAAGAGAACTTTATACACAGAGACTGATACACTGTAGTAAAATTGAATGTAATGCACTTCTGCACTAGCAGCAATGCAATGATCCAGGACAATTCTGAGGGACTTATGAAAAAGAAATCTACTCACATTCAGAGGAAGAACTATGGAAGCAGAAACACAGAAGAAAAACACCTTTCTGATCACATGGGTTGATGCGGATATGATTTGGGATATAGACTCCAAATGACCACCCCAGTGCAACTATCAATAATATGGAAATAGGTCTTGATCAACAACACATGTAAAACCCAATGGAAATGTGCATTGGCTACAGAGGTGATGGGGTAGAAGGGAGAGAAAGAACATGAATCACGTAACCATGGAAAAATTTTCTAAAAAAATAAAAATTAAAAAGGCTAAAAAAAAAAAAGAAAAAAGAACTGATGCAGAATAAAGTAAGCAGAACCAGGAAAACAATGTATACTGCAATATCAATAAAGTATGATGATCAAATGTGAAAGACTTACCAATGCCAGATAATTTTTGTCATAACAATGTCCAGAATAGTTAGATCGGTTCACAATTCACCAACACCAATTTAGTCTTCCAATTCAGCCATATCCCCTCCAAAAACTTCCATTTTCCTTTTCTTACAAAATTATTAAGTAATAACAGTGGGGCAGATAAAGAAAAGGTACCAGACACATGTGACAGGCCTCTCTCCTAGTCTCCTTCCCACTCCAGACCACTGGAGCCCCAGGTGACATTGCATGCCTCCTCAGGGTGTGATTTCCATGGGAAAAGATTTACTTCCTCCCCCTAATCTAAGTCATCCTCTTCATGACATCCCTATGTCAAACCTCTTTAATTGGAGAACTATGACCACAGTTCAGAAAAAAGAGCAGATTTTTCAGATGCCAGGACATGACTGTAGAATGGCTGCATAGTTCCCATTTCCACTTTCCTCTGCCTAACTTTACATGCATTTTAGTTTCACTGTCTAAGAGACTTTTTTACAGATGATCAAAGCTCCAATTTTAAGATCCAAGGGATAAAAAGTGAAAAGTTTTCCTGGAGGTAAACAATTGGAAACTGAGGTGATTCCCATCAATTCAGCAATGGCTGAACAAGTTGTGGTGTTTTATTGTGATAAAATATTACTTTGCTATAAGTGATGAAAAGAAATCTTTCAGAAAAGCTATAAGAACTCAAAGAAAATGGAGTAGTACAGAACAGTATACACAATAACAACAATATTATAAGATGATCAACTTTAAATCATTCCATTTTTCTAAGCAATACAATTCCAAAGAACCTATGATAAAAATGCTATCCACCTCCATAGAAAGAAGTGATAGACAAAAAAAGAAACAGAGACAGAGGAGAGAGAGAGAGAGAGAGAGAAGACCAATAAACTCGTAATACAAATCAAAGCATTTTTACTTTATTTTTCTTTTAGGATAGACCCTTTATTTCATAACATGACATATATATATATATA
>NW_025389487.1:0-1331 GCF_016433145.1 Gracilinanus agilis | reverse complement strand
AAAGGAGATGGAAATGGAAAGAATCACACCTTTAAAATCCATGATTCTTTTGTCTTATGTGAATACAAATTGCAAGACAATTGTTCTAATAATCAGAAAAATACAGCTCATCAACCAAAAAGTGAAATTTGGCATTCCCCAAAAAGGACTCAGGGATTTGTTAACCCACCGTGGGCTTCCCTTAACCATTCATTTTCAGACAAAGAAATTTCATCTGACTATCTGCTAACAGTGCAGTGATAGAAGATACTAGCCTATTTTTCTAATTTTTCTCTCAGAGAGTACATATTGAACTTTCTCCCAAGGCTTATTCTTTCTGTTTTCCTACCTGCCAGCCTCGCACAAAGAGATTTTTCTTTTGCCTTTTGCAAGCTAAAAAACGGAGATGAAGAGAATTTGTGGGAAATTTTTAAATGGGAAAAATCTAGTATTCTTGCCCCAAAGTACAAGGGCAACATTTTTATGACAGCAGCTGTCAAGAGAGTGCGCAGTGGTTGATACACTGATATGGAGCTTTATTTTGTCATGTATATATTTCCTGAGAATCAGAAATGCACAAAATAGCAGGGACAATGGGAGCCAGGAGGGAATATTTTAGCTGAAGCCCAGGGCTTTTACTGAGGCTTTTCACCTCAGGAATGCCACTAGATTTAAAAGTAGGCATGAAAGCAAGGGATAGAGTTCAGGAGGTGATGAAAGCAAGTCTGAGAAACCAGGAATCTAGGAAAGGATAACCAGGACGGTCAAGGGGCTTGAGAACATTTCATGTCAGTGGAAGGAACTGAGGATATTTAGATGGAGAAGGCAGGACACTGTAAACGTGTGTGAAGAGTTGTCACAAATATGCACACATATACACACTGTATCTATCTATTGCCACATATATACACATATATTTATATTGTATACATATATTGCACATACATATACTGTATCTAAACATATATATATCATATAATAAATAGATATATTATATTATATAGACATATACTGTATCTATATCCACACACATCAAAACACATGCATACATGTGTCTATATACATATCATTTTCTATACACATATATATTTATATTTATTTATATATATACATATATTTATATCTATACATATTTATATATGTATATAGCAAATGACATTTATTTGTAAATATTTACCATGTATATAATACATATTTATATATTATTTATTATATGTGTATGTTATCCATGCTTTTATATTATTTACTACATGTATGTAATATAATAATATATTTACTATATGCATATATTACATACAATATTATGTGTTACATGTACACACTGTATCTATTGCCACATGCATACATACATA
>NW_025389486.1:0-1430 GCF_016433145.1 Gracilinanus agilis | reverse complement strand
CTTCCTTCCATTTCTCCTTCACCAGACTCAATCTCCACAGAGGTAGGGATGGCAGATGTTTGCTACTATGCCTGTTTTTTTTTTTCAGATTAGATAGAATGTAAGTTCCTAGAAGGCGGAGATATTTTAATTTTTGTCATTGTATCCTTAGTGCCCAGGACAGAGCCCAGAACACAGTAAGCACTTATTAAATGCTTAGTGATTGATTTACCTTTCTTCCTTTTTCTTTTCTTCCTGCCCCTCTGTCCTTTACAATCTTCTTGTTCCTTTGTTTTCTGCTCCCAGGTCCTTTGCTGGGATCTTCTATTTCCAGCCTTTGATTATCTTGACCATCTCCCTCCTTGATTCATACTGTTATGCCCCAGGATTTAAGCTTCAACTCTCTAAGATAAATAATTGTTTTTTAAAGCTTTCATTTTTTAAATAATTTTAACTTGCATTTGTGCAATTTAGCTCCCCCTTTTTATTTTCTTCCTTTTTACTCCTCCCTTCCCCCCCCCCCAACCTTCTTTATTTGATAACCAATTTACTTCAAATGGCAGCTGGCCAGCCTGGCTCAGAATAATCACAGATTGTAAAGCAGAGGCAGGAGGCAAAATCAGCTGACTTGGAACCATCTAAAAGGCAGCTCTCCATGGCTTCTCAAACCATGCTCCCCTTGGGAAAGGACAAAAAACCAAAACCATATATACAGCCAACCCTGGACTATCTAAATGTGGATTATCCATGCTGTGGGTTATCTGTGAGTATTTAAAACTTACTGTGAGGCTGGCTTTCAGTAGCAGGAAGCGAGCAGGCTGCCTTCTGAGGGAAAAAGGGGGTTCAAGGCCTTTGGTGAAGAGGAAGAATTGGAAACTTGTCATTTAGGTGGGATTTTGATGCTGACATAGTGAGACAAGATATCTTGACTCTGGGAGAAAGGGAAAGGGATCTACATTAAACTCAACAGAGGGGGTTCCCCAAAGGATAGGCTTGGAGATTTAGGGTGAGGATAGGCTTTCTTGTCTCATAGCCAACAAGTGGGTCAACTTTCATCCTTTGCCATGACATGTCAGACCTGCTGGCTTGTTTATCAGAACTTCCTACTCTCAGAAGACAGAGATCTGGAGTCAGGACTTTCACAAAGAGAAAACAAGTATAACACATACCCCAGAATGAAAAAAGGCAGGTACCCAGGGATTCTCTAGCAACCCTTGCACTTTTGGAGGAGGGGGAAGAGGGATTATGGAGAATGTTGATTAGGAAGGGAATTTAGAAATCCTGTGATCCAACTCTTCATGAAGAAATTATTATTCTTTTATCATCACCAACAATAACAAGCATCACCTAAATTTCCCAAGTATTCTCTCTCTCTTCCTCTTCCAGAGAGATGATCCTTAAAGTAAAGCATAAAAAAGTAAAAGCAACAGGTAAGAAAAACTAACATTTTT
>NW_025389485.1:0-1849 GCF_016433145.1 Gracilinanus agilis | reverse complement strand
GCATAGACAGGAAATGGGGATCCCTGAGAGCCGAGATCAGCAGGTGCCAGAAGAGAGGCCGGTTCCCAGCCGGCGAGCGCCCGCGGTGCAGGCCTAACCTGGATGGAGGCCCTGCAAAGGGACCCAGGAAAGCAGCTCTGCGGGGAGGGGGAGAACCGGGAGAGGGCAGAGAGCGCCCGGCGGGAGACACTCGCAGCCGCGTCGCTCCGGGCCTTAATCCGGGCGAAGCGCACCAAAGAGCAGAGCGAGTTTCCCAGAACGCCCTCGCGCAGCTCTGAAATGGGCGATCGCTGTGCAGTGCCAGGGTGGCTCCTCGTCATCCGCTCCGCTCAGCCTGGCGCCGCGTGGGGAACGCCACGTTGGGCTGGGTGCGAGCCCGCAGCGGGAGTCGGGAGGAAGGTGCTGCGCTCCGGGCGCGCAGGAAGGCCGCGGACTGCGCAGTCGAAGGCAGAAGCCCCAGCGTGTCCCTTTGGAAGGGACCTCAGAGGCCGCCCGGGACCAGGAAGCGACTCGGACTGAGCGGCAGGTGGCCGTCGTCCCGCCGCTGCCAGAGGACTCCCGGGAAGAGAAGGCCGGCGGCTCCCGTGGCCGCCCGTCCGCCGTAGACGGCTCCACGGCGCTTCCTGACGGCCACCCTTCGGTCGCCCCTTTGGGCGTCTCTCCAGGCCGCCTGGTTCTCCCCTTGGAGCCCTGCAGAACGAGGCCGACGACCCGGCCCGTGGCCGCCTTTGACGTCCTCCGTTGGCTCTCCCGTCCCTTCCCTGCCCGGAACGTGGGCCCGAAGCCCTCGCGCGCCCCGCAGCCACCTTGGGAATGCTGTTCGGCCGGCAGCTCCGCATAGGGCGGGCCAGAGCGGAGGGGAGCCGCCAGAGCGGAGGGGAGCCGCCAGAGCGGAGGGGAGCCGCGGCTGCTGTCTGGGGCGCGGCCCTGGGTCTCCTTCGGGAGGTTCTGCGTGGCTCATGTGGTGGGTGCGATTCCGAGCGTCTTCCACAAACGTCCGCCACGGTCGGCTCCATGAAGCGGCCTTGGCTTGCTGTCCTTCCGTTTCCCCAGAAATCTTCTACGGTTGGCACGTGCTCGGGGGACGAAGCTTCCCTTCCTCCTTAGAATCCAGACCGGCGATTGGCAGAAGAGTGGGCAGGGCTAGGCCATGGGGGTCAAGTGACTCGCCCAGGGTCACGCCGCCGGGAAGCCCGCCCGTCTCCAGGCCGCTCTCCGTGGGCTCCCCAACGAGGGCTACGCCTCCTTCTGAAGCCTGTGAGTCCATTGGGCGGCCATCGTCTACGTGGCTGCCGCAGAAGAGCCCCGACTGCCGTCCTCCTCGCTTCGGGGGCTCTTTTCTGCCTGGGGGTCTCCCTTCTTTCGGAGGTTCCGGCCTTCGGCACTCGCCCGGTGGCGCCCCTCGGAGCCGGCTCCCGCCTCGGCCTTCCGCGTTACCGGATCGGCTTCCTCGTGGGCAGGCCTGAGCGGCGCCGAGACGCGGATGTCGTGGCTTCCCTTCGCTGTCTTTGAGGCCGAAAAGCGACGTCGTTCCGTGGCCGCTCGTTTCTCTGCTTCGTCCTCCTCCTCCTCCTCCTCTCCGGGTCTCCCCTGCACGTTCTCGCTCAGACTTCTCGAACCTCCTTTTCCTTCCATTATTTTGGGGGGTTTTATTCCATGATCCCGCCTGAGAGCCGCCACAGTTTGGCACCGAAACATCAGCTCTGCCGTCAGAGGATCTGGGTTCAAATCCTGCCTCTTCTCTTGCTCCCCCATGACGTTGTAGCCATCTCTGTGATCCTCAGGTTCCTCATCAGTAAAATGAAGGCCCCCCCACAGAGCCAGCGGGCCCCCCCCCTCCTCTGGGCGG
>NW_025389484.1:0-2346 GCF_016433145.1 Gracilinanus agilis | reverse complement strand
GCCTGCGAGGAGCCTGGGGGCCTTCGGGTACTCTTTAATCCCTCACTTTGGGCCTCTAACTCCGCGGGGTTAGGCGACTTGCCCAAGGTCACACAGCCTGGCAGTGTCTGCGGCCACATTTGGTAGCCTTTAGAGCCCACGGGACGCAGCAGGGCTGTCGGACGGAGACACCTCATTTTGTCCTTGGGGTGGGCTGCCCCGGGGCTCCGGGGCGTCTCAGCGGAGGTGAGCTGAGCTTGGCCCCGGGAACAGAGCCCGAGAGAGGCTGGGCCTGGCTCTTCTGTCTGAGGTGCTTGACGGCTGGGAGGTGCCCCACCTTTTCATTTGGGCCCCGGAGAGGGCTGGACAGATGGGGAAACTGAGGCTGGAGCGGAAGGGACTGGCCCAAGATCCCCAAGGGGGCGGGGGCTGGTCCCCACCCCCGGGAGTGTTTGCATGGGGAGGGGGGGGGCTCCTGGACCATCCAGATGTGGGCTCCGGGGAGGTGTTGGCAGGAGGAGGGTCAGGGCTGAGCCGGGCCGGGCTGGGGGGGAGGGGGAGGGGGCCGCACTGGGCCTCATTCTCCCCCACGCGAGGCCGCCTCACAATGAGGTTTTGTCCGCCCCGGGCCTGCCCAGCCGCGCTCTTCTCTTACATATAGAATCCGATTTTGCTGGAAGCCCCAGCTGTGCGCTGACCGATTCTTCTCTGGGGGAGGGGCACTGAGAGGCCTATTCTTTGGGCCCAGAAGCCCAGGAGGTCTCTCTTCCTCGGCGGAGACCCCGGGAAGACAATGGTTTGTTCTCTGCTCCATCCTCCCTGCCTGCCCCGCGGCTCCCAAATGGCTCCCCTGCCAAGCCCATCACTGAGCAGGGAGACATTCATTCCTTTGGCTAACGCACTGAAGGCCTCTCTTAAGGGCGTTGAAAGGGGCCTCGAGAAGCTGGATTTGAATCCTGGCCCTCCACCTCGGGGCTAGGCTGCCCCCAGACCCTCTGCCTGCGCCTGCGGGGATCCCGTTGTTAAAGGCAGAGGCGCCAAAGGACGCTGACTCCAGGGCTGCGGACAGAGCAATCCAGAAATTAAGAAGGCGCTCATGGGAGCAGCCCGTGGCTTGGTGGATAGAGAGCCAGGCCCAGGAGGTCCTGGGTTCAAATGTGGCCTCAGACACTTCCTCCCTGGGAGACCCTGGGCAAGTCACTTCACCCCCAGTGCCTGGCTCTTCCCACTCTTCTTCCACAGGATGGATTCTAAGGTGGAAGATGAGGGTCTAAAACAAAACTGTTCAGGCCCCCCATGAAAGAGCCCGTGGAGATGGGAGCTGCCATTAGAAGGCAAGGACCTCTTTGACTCTTTGAAGACTCTTTGAGGCTTCCCAGCTTGCAAAGGATGGCCACGGGCAGGGGTGAGGGGCCAAGGGCTGTGCTGGGTTCCAGTTCAGGGTAGGGGCAGAGGGAAGGAGCAGGGCCATCCCACTGTGGATTTAGAGGGAGAAGGGATGTTTTTGTCCCACCCGCTACTCCCTGTGCTGATGGGGAAACTGAGGCCCAGGGAGGAGGCATTTGCCCAGGCTGTGGAGGAAGGCAAGGGCCCAGGCCTTTCTTCCTCTGGCCACTGAGGATGTGGGCCCAGGTGGTTCTGTCTGACCCTGAGGGTCCCAGACTAGCAGCCCCTGCACCTTGGTGGGTGACCCCCAGCAGCCCTGCCCAGGCTCCTGCTGCAAACTGAGCCAACACTTCCTCCTGGGGCTGGGTGGGGCTCTCTGCCTAGGGCTGGCACCCCGGTTGGTCATTGACCCCATGTCTGCTGCCTCCTCAGGCAGGGAGAAGTTGGGGCTCGGGAGAAAGGGGAGAGTCAGCACCCCAAGGGGACCTCCAGGGAGACAGGGCCATCCTCATCCTCCTGCTTTCCCTCTCTGACCTCCTGAGCCTGCTCAGAGATGCTGCCCCTGCCTGATTCGGGCTCAAAGTCCCCCTGGAGACCTGCAGTGCCTCATGGGGTGTCCTGGGGGCTGGGACAGCTTCATCAAACCAACAGAGCCCTTGGTCCAGACGCAAAGGACCCAGATTCCAATTTGGCCTGACTTGAGACATGCAATGTGGTTCCCGCCCCCTTCTCCCCCCCCCCCCCATCTGTCTCTGTCTCTCTCTCTTAAAAATAAAAATAAAAAGCCCAGTGAGCCTTGGATCAGCTGATCTCTGCCCTCCCTTTCCCTCTGAAAGCCTACATTTCATACAGTCTCTAACCTGACCATGGCCTCAGCTATGCACCATGGAGGGAGGGAGGGAGGGAGGAAGGGAAGGAAGGGAAAGAAGGAAAGAAGGAGGGAAGGAGGGAAGGGAGAGAGGGAAGATAGGAAGGAAGGAG
>NW_025389483.1:0-1946 GCF_016433145.1 Gracilinanus agilis | reverse complement strand
GTGTTTGATCAGTGTTAGGCAGATACTCAATAAGCATCTCTGAAATGCCAAGAGGGGGGAGGGGGAGGGGGTGGACAGAGGGCCGGACAGAGGGCCGGATGGACAGATGAATGACAGACTCGGGGATTCGATGGACGGAGAACCACACAAATAGATGGACAGACGGGCGGCTGGACAAGCGAGTGAGCGACGGAGCAGCTGAATGGAGGAGGGAGTGCAGGAGCGGACAGACAGCCGAGCAGGAAGGAAAGAACGGCCAGAGCAGCGCTGGGGGCTTTGGCCCTGCCAGAGGGGCCGCAGCGCACTTACGATGAAGGCGATGGCGGAGGTGTAGACGGAGTACCAGTCCGATAAGGCAGAGAGGTTCTTCACGAAGCTCGTGACGGGCTTGGCCCCGCGCTCTGGGGAGAAAGCAGGCCGCGCTCACCCCCGGACGTCTGAGGCAGCAGCGGAGCCCCCTCCCGGCCTCCCCTTCCCTCGGCACCGGGACGCAGCCCCGTTTCCCGGCGTGGGTCTGAGCGCCGCCACCGTGAGCCCGCGCCAGGGGCCACTGCGAGAACCTCAGCCTCAGTTTCCCCGCGTGCGCCCCTCGCATTCCCATCCTCCAAGAGACGGGCTCCCGGGGGGGGGGCAGGGCTGGGCCGCCAGGAGGGCGACGGCGGGACTTACTCAGCCTCCTCATGTTTTCAGTCAACCTGAAAAACAAGAGAACGTCGTTCAGTCCAGGGCAGGCGCCCAGGAACTCCCTGAGGGCACCCCGGGAGAGCCGGAGACGAGGACCAGCCCCGGCAAGTGAGGACCAGCCCCGGGAAGGGAGGACCAGCGCCGGGAAGCACCGGGTGCCCAGTTGGAGGGCAGCTTTCTGGATGCAAGCCCTGAGAGGTGTGGGGACGAGGCAGTCACGCCAGGACAGGGACGCCCTGAAAGGATGGGGTCACCCCCCGCATTTGTCCCCCATTTATCAGGAGCTGAGGCAGCCCCTCGGGGCTCACACAACCCTTTTCAAAAGAGAATTCATTCCTAGCAGAAGTTTGGGTTGTCATGGAGGAAGGTCAGCCCGGAGCCGGGAGGCCCACCTCAGGCCCACACTGCGGGGGGGCCCCCTCCGTACCCCCAGGCAACAGCAGGCTGAGCTGGAAGGTGGAGGAGGGGCTGTGGTCTGCCCAGGGGACGGCAGGGTCTTCCTCATGGGGTCACAGGTCTGGGCCCCGGCCTGCCCCCCGACAGTCATTCCTTTCAGCCCTTCCTGGAGCCTGGGGGAGGCCCGGGGCGCCCCGGGGAGCCCGCCAGGGCGGCAGGACGCTCTGAGAGGAAGTTCTAGAGCAGGACTTCGTGCATTTGGGGTCAGATCCTACGCTTGCCGCTTCCTGCCCATAAGTCGTGCCTCAGTTTCCTCCACTATGAAAAAGGGGCTTCCTCAGCCTCGATGGTCCCGCGAGGCCGGGCCCGCTCTGACTCTCGTGTCCCTGATCAAGCAGAAGGTGCTCCCGGCGTCCGGGGGGCCCCACCCACCTGCGGGCGCTCAGGGGCTCCTCCGTTTCCACGGCGCTCTCTTCGGGCTGGAAGCGGAAATCCTCCACGTATTCCCCGAATCTGTCATAGAACCACTTCTGGACCCGCGAGCACACGAGCCGGCCGCGCTTATCTGGGGGAGAAGGAAGCGGTGACGGCGAGCGGCGGGGGCACCGGGGTCTGTGCTGGGGGAGAGGGACAGACAGACAGAGGAGGGGGAGAGGCCGAGACAGAGGGACAGACAGACAGAGGAGGGGGAGAGGCCGAGACAGAGGGACAGACAGACAGAGGAGGGGGAGAGGCCGAGACAGAGGGACAGACAGACAGAGGAGGGGGAGAGGCCGAGACAGAGGGACAGACAGACAGAGGAGGGGGAGAGGCCGAGACAGAGGGACAGACAGACAGAGGAGGGGGAGAGGCCGAGACAGAGGGAC
>NW_025389482.1:0-1748 GCF_016433145.1 Gracilinanus agilis | reverse complement strand
GGTGAAGGGGAAAGTAGGGGCATAAAGTATGTAAACAGCTTAAAAACAAATATTAATAAATGTCTAATAAAAAATTTGCAGATAATACAAAAAAAATATATATTGTGGGATGTGGTGTGGGAGGAAGGTGCACCTTGAGTAGCTCAGGGGATTGAGATGGGAGGCCCTGGGTTCAAATCTGGCCTCAGACACTTCCTAGCTATATGAGCCTGGGATTTATCCCCCATTGCCTGGCCGTTACCACTCTTACATAGTATTGATTCTAAGGTAGAATGTAAGGATTAAAAAAAAAGTATTGGAGCATCCGTACGTCTTAGCTCAGGGGACAAAAGGTTCAGACATTTGACAGTGACTTCATGCTTGCCTGAATACAAAGCAGTCAGGAATTCCATGTGTCCTTTTGGATGTTTGGCTCACAATGGAAAGCTTAAACAAGGATGTTTCCTTTAGCTAAAGAACACAAAGTGTCCTCAATGCCTCTCCTTATTGAATATAATTCTCCTGCTCTGGCCAAGTAAATCTCCTTTTGGTAATTGCTTAGTAGCATATAAATATATCATTTTGTTCTGCTTTTGAACCTAAACTCCCAAGCGACTGGCCTGAGTCAAGCCCAGTTCAGAACAGTCATTATGTAGCTCCTAACCCTTCCCTTTCTAGGATCAACATCGGCCTACATCAGCAGTTATAATCAAAATCAAATGATATGGTACTTGGATATCTTCACACTGCATAGACCATTCTTTTCTATTTAATTCAGATAACAAATATTTATTAAGCTCTTAGCATGTGCACAGACTGCACTGTGCGGAGCAGCAAGACTACACTGGCAAACAGGACAGCATTCTGAAGGAATTTACATTCTAATGGAACAGTCAGTCTCCAAATATTCCCTATGAATTCCCTTCCTTCTCTTTGCAGCCAAAAGAAAATGAGAAAAACCAACAAAATTAGGAAGTTGAGAGGCCTTAATTATATTTATTTTTGCCAGAATTGTTAAAGCTGAACATGCTAATGGAGATTTGATATTCTCCAGTATCCAGAGACCCTTTATTTTTTCATTCATTGATTAATTTAAAAGATAGATAGATAGATAGATAGATAGATAGATAGATAGATAGATAGACAGACAGACAGATAACACCTTTCGTTAAGATAATGTCCTTGAGAGTAGGAAAGGTTTTTTACTTAGTGTGCCTAGAACATAGCAGGTGCTTAATAAATGTTTATTGACTGGTAGATAGATGAAAAGTCTAGTGGTGGACCCATTGTGAATGATGGGAAAAGAAAAAGAAAATGGAAGCATTTTGAGAAGGCTGTCTTTGGTTCTATTAGTGCGCTGTGGCTGCAGCCTGCCCTTGCAAGTCTGTTGTATATTATTCCATTTCATTTAGTCTATAATCCAGTCCAACTGGCCAGCTCACTGTTCCTCTTAGATGATATTCCATTTCTAGCCTCCTTACTTTAATGCAGGCTGCCTTCCTCTCTCTGCTATTCTCCCCACAGCCCTACCATCCTCAGAATGTATCCCTTCCTATCCTCCACCCTTCAGAATCTCTATTTTCTTTCAATTTTAGGTTTGAGTGTTTGAGCACAGTAGCAGCTAACCCTGTCAGCTGAGCTCCACAAAACTGCCCTCAAATTTCCAGATCAAAGCATTAGTTATTGGGCCACAGAGGACTGAAATCTAATCCTAAGCCCTGTTTTTTCCATTCAGTTCAGGGAAAGTATCTTCAATTTCTTTTTTTTTT
>NW_025389481.1:0-2476 GCF_016433145.1 Gracilinanus agilis | reverse complement strand
ATAAAACCATTTAAAAATATTTGTCCTAGCTTCTTTAGGATCCTCAGACTTCCTAAGTAATCTCTTGGTTACCCTCTTCTCTCAATGATGCCTCACATCTCTGTTTCTTTGAACTCTAGAGGCAGAGATGACTAAATCTAGGAATCAGATGACCAGGTTCTAGATCTACCACTTAGTAGGGGATATGAGTTAAATACTTCTGAACTTTTTGAATTTTAATTTTCTCCTCTACTAAAGGGGGATATTAATATTTTTACTTTTGGCCTGCCAGGGTTTTATGAAGACACTTCTCCTTGGACCTTCTAGAATCATTATTTAATTCTGTGTATTTCTATATATTGGCAGATGAAATTAAAAAACTCTTCTTGGTAAGCTGCTGTCATGTGGAACTAGTCCTTGTCAAAACTGAGAAGTTACAAAAATTCGTCCTATATCATCATAATACCAATGTTCTATTTGGAGGTGGAAGGGACCTTATGGGTCATCTGTTTAGAAGCAGCTGTAGGTGTAGTGGATAGAATGCTGGTCCTGGAGTCAGGAAGACATGAGTTCAAGTATAATCTCAGTCAGTTACTTGCCTCTGGGCAAGTCACTTAACATTTTTCAGACTCAGTTTCCTCAAATATAAGGTGAGGACAATAATAGCACCTAACACCCAAGGGCATTAGGAGAATAAGATGAGGTAATAAAATGTTATATCAATGTTTGATATTATCAATATTGTTGTCACCCAGTCTAATTTACAGATGAAGAAATTGAGGCTCAATGGAGTTTGGAGGCTTGTCAGATGTTACACAGTCCATGAGTCCAGCAGGGAGCTGGGATTTAAACTATGGCCCTCTAAGGGCATTTTTTTTTTCATTCTTCCCATCTTCTACTCCTTTCAGCATCTCTTTTATTTCTATGACTCCTATTTTCTTCCCACTTCAGGAACCAGCTGCTCTCCTGCTTGCCTTCTATCTTCTCTTGACTAAGAAGAAACCCATGTCATCAATGAATTCACACTAAATTGTTGGTCATTTAATGTATCAGTCTTCCCAGGTTTTTTTTCACTTCTTTGGAGCTATTTGACAAACACAGTGCTTATCCCCAAAGAAGGAATCTCTCATGACAGGATTTCGGGTCCCTCTTGCTGTCAGGGAGAGCAGAGGCAAAGTGATTTTTTTAGAGGCAAAATCTCCTTAATTATCTTAAAATCATACTATAAGTAGCTAAAGTAGCTTGTCTGGGCATGTGACTCTGCCTTCCTGGAACAGTTACATAGAAAGTACCTGAAGCAGGGGTGGCTGAGTGACAGAAGTCATCTAATTCAATCTGTTCATTCATTTTAATGGATAAGAAAATTCAGGCCAGGATTAGAAAAGGGACTTGTGATCCCACAGGGTTGGAGGTCCTACATGCATTATCTAGGCCTTGTAGGCCTTAGTTGCCAGTTTGGCAGAAGTTGAATGAGGTATAAAAGGGACCAATCTGCAACTTGGGGCACAGTAAGAAAGAACGGCCTGCTTCATAATTTGAAACCCCTGTCTATTTTGGTATCTCGCCGGTAGAGCTTGCCAGCTCTTAATTTTAAAATATAATATTTACAATTTTGTAAGTTGTCTGAAAGTCCAAAAAAAAAGGGGGGGAGAAAAAAAGGGAAACTTGGCTTCATGTCAAGAAAAATAAAATGGTTCTCACAACCGCCCTTTTGAGTAATTTTTAGAATGCTTCTCTCCTCTCCCTCTCCCTCCTCCCATAGAAAAGGACCTTTTTCAAGTTCAGAAACAGAATACATCGAATCAAGAACACACTCTGGAAAACTACAGCCTGTTCTAAATAAATGCCTGCCATTTTGAGTGGTCTTAATCTACATCACTGACACTCTCAGGATCTTTGAAACTTATGGTGATTAATGGAATAGTCCTCAGATTTTGGGTAGGGATAGTCCTAAAGCAAATCTAAATAATGTGTAGAAAGCAATTTCCAAACCTTAAAATTATATAAATTCTATGAAGATGATGACTAATAAATTATTATTACAACTGAGGTAATACGTTATTATATTATATTATTGTTATATTATTACATCATGTTATATTATGTGTTGTATTGTTATGCTGTTATATATAACAGATATAATATTAATTTTATATTATATGACATGTAATATATATGATTTACAAATATGTGTTTTATATTAATAACGCATAATATACCATGTCTTATCATATTATATGTTGTTATGCTATTATATATAACATAGATAATATCAATTTACATTATATTACATGATATATAATAATATATACTATATTACATGAATATGGTATATTATGCATTAATTTTATATATCATATCATCATATATATTATGTTGTTATATTAGGTTGTATTGTTATATTATATTATATTATATTATATTATTGTTATATTTTATTATTGTATCATATCATATCATACTATACTATACTATACTATACTAAATTACATTATAT
>NW_025389480.1:0-2530 GCF_016433145.1 Gracilinanus agilis | reverse complement strand
ACTACTTCTCTCTTTGCCTCTGTAGTTAAATGATTCAAAAAGTCAGTTTATTATAAATACCTCCAATTTCCTCTAATTCTCTAACTCATAACCTGGCTTCCAATCGTATCATTCTACTGAAAGTACTCTCTCCAGGGTTACAAAGGATTTCTTAGTTATGAAATTTGAGGACCTTATTTTTTATATTTTCCCCAATTAAATATACTTTTTGAACATTGATTTTCTGAAATGTTTAGTTTCAAATTGTCTTTCTCCTTCTGCTTCTCCCTCCCTGAGAAAGTAAGCAATTTGATAGAGACATGTGTAATCATGCAAAACATATTTCTATAATAAGTACTGTTGTAGAATAAGGCATTAAAACAACACAATAAAATGAGGCAAAAAATAGTATACTTTTTCAGATCCACCAGATATTTTTTCTGGGAGTGGATGATATTTTTCATCATGAATAATTTGGAGCTTATTTGGATCATTGCATTGCAGAGAATTCTAAGTCATTCACAGCTATCATCTTAATATTTTGCTAGAGATGTGTACAATATTATTCCAATTGTGGTCATTTCAATTTATATCAGTTCATGTAAATCCAAGTTTTTTTTTTGAAATTTTCTGAATTTTCTGAAATACACACACACACATATAAAACAATATTACATTACAATCATATACCATAACTTGTTTAGCCATTTCCAAACTGATGTATATTTCCTCAATTTCCAATTCTTTGCCACAAAAAGAGGTACCCTAAATAATTTTGTACAAATAGCCTTTTTTCTTTTATTTTCTTTTTATATTTTTGTAAAACATACCTTGTAGTGGTATTGCGAATCAAAGGGTATGCACAGTTTTAGAACCATTTGAATATAGTTAAATTTGCTCTCCACTATGGTTAGATCAGTTCACAACTCCACCAAAAGTACATTAGTGTTCCAATTTTCCCACTCTTCAACATTTATCATTTAACTTTTCAATAATATTGATTTAAATTACATTTCTTTAAACATTAGTTGTTTATAGCATTTTTCCATATGCTTCTAGACAACTTTAATTTATTAATCTGAAATATCTATTTGTATCCTTTGAATGTCAATTCTGGAATGACTTGTATCGTTCCAAATATTTTCAAAATGGCATTATTATTAGATGAACTGGCTGTAAATTCCCACCACCTTTAGATTTCTGCTTTCCTTTTAATCATGGTTACACTGGTTTTGCTTGAACAAATTTTTTTTTGGTTTAGTATAATCAGTATTATCTATTTTACAGCTCCTAATGCTCTCTCTATTTTCTTTGTACATTTTTCCCCTTTATTGAAAGATGTGACAGGTAACCTATGCCTTGCTACTCCATTCACTTTGATCCTTTATTTCTAAATCCTTTATTTCTAAATCATGTATTCATTTTGACTTAATTTTGGTATATAGAATGATTGAATCTTATGTGTGTGTGCATATATACATATATATATATACATATATGTACACATATATATTTAATTTTTGTTTTTTCAAGTACATATAGAATAATTTTTAAACAATTATATCTGACATTTTTCAATTCATCTATTCTCTCTCTCTTCCTTTCTCTCCCCAATTCATAGTCTGATATTGGTTTTTAAAAAAAATAATGAATCAATATATCTTTTATTTTTCAGCTCTTCTAACCTTATGAAAACATGATGCAAAAAATTTGATCACTTTAACAAGTACAGTTAATCCACCAAATGCATTAAAATGCTGAGTTTGTAACATAATCATGTGTCAAAGTTGTGAGAACCAGATAAAAAAGAAGTGTTGTTAATTTTTATTTTTTGCATCAGCATTTCCTCTTAATAACCTACCATAAACTGGAGTAAGCATAGTGGTATCATATGGAGACAATCAAATTCATTTCCTTTCTCTGATTTGAGGGCAATGAATTAGAGGGTGGGAAGAAGGCTCCTATCAATCACATAGTTTAAAGCAATTAAGCCCCAAAAAGAACCAGCCCATGGAGTGCCAGAGAATCATCCCCACTCCCAAATCCACAGCCCCCAATGAATAAGTGGTTGTTTTGTTGGCTATGGATAGCTTTTTTCATCATGAGTGCCTTGGAGTTATATTGGAATCTTTCATTGCTGTTAATAATTCAGTCCTTCACATATGATCATCTTATAGATTTTCTGTTATTATGTAGAGTGTTTCCCTGGTTTTACTAACTTCACTTTCCAGGTGACTATTTTCTTTCTTTCTTTTGGCCATACTTTACCCATGACCTGGGAGTTTTTTAATTTGACTTGAATAATCCAGTGATCTTTTATTTGGAGGTCATTTTGAGGAGGTGATTGATGGATTCTTTCAGTGTCTATTTCTCCCTCTTTTGAAAATGACAGGGGCGGTTTTCCCCAGTGATTTCATATGCTACTGTGTTCAGGCTCTTTTTCTGATCATGGCTTTCAGGTATTCTGATGATTCTTCAATTTCCTCTCCTACATCAATTTTCTATATCAGTTATTTTTCCAGGAAAGTATTTCAGATTTTCTTCCTTTTTT
>NW_025389479.1:0-2186 GCF_016433145.1 Gracilinanus agilis | reverse complement strand
GGGGTCAAGTGACTTGCCCAAGGTCACATAGCTGGGAAGTGTCTGAGGCCAGATTTGAACTAGGACCTCCCGTCTCTAGACCTGGCTCTCAATCCACTGAGCTACCCAGTTGCCCCTTAAAAAATACTTTTTAAGAATGGCCAAACCAAAATTATTTTGAGCTATGTTCATATTCTATGCCATAGATGGAGACAGGTGGCTCAGTGAATAGAATTTTGGGTCTAAAGTAAAAAAGAACTGAGTTCAAATTTGACCTTAGACACTTCCTCCCTGTGTGACTCTGGATAAGTCACTTAGCCTCTTTGCCTTAATCCACTGGAGATGGAAACAGCAAATCATCCAATTCTCCTTGCCACCCACCCCTCAACCCCCAACCCCCACGAACAGTATTGGTGTTCTAAGAGTCAGACATGGTCTAACAATAACAAAAATCAATGACAGATACCATCTTCTCTTTATTCTTAGATTTAAACTCCCTTCCTTCCTTCCTTCCTTCCTTCCTTCCTTCCTTCTCTTCATTCATTTCTTTCTTTCTTCCTTCTCTCTCTTTCTTCTTTTTGTTCCAATATCTCCCTTGCCAAAAAAAAAAAAATCTAGAAAGTTAATTTGTAGGAATTGTAGAAAAAATGTTATTCAACCTTTACAAGTCAATTGGCAAAGTGGAAGGCTAAGTGACCTGGAACATAGTTGGCATCCAATGAATGAATGACAAGATTAATCTTTAAGTCTTTATATTCAAATCTATGAACACAGATCCTTTAATTTAGCCCCCATCATTCTTAACAGATGAAATACATCATTCTTCAGTGATATTATTATACTCCCTAAAGAAATGGTTAGTTCAAGTATTCTGCTCTATTCTGCACTGCAAGGACCTTTGTGTCTTAAACATAATAGATGATTAACTAATATTTCTCTATGTTGAATTGCTTCCTTTCTCCCCTGATGCCCATCCTTCTTTAACCTTTTAATGCATTTGTGGTCAGGGGGTTAATAGAGGAAGATCCTAGACTGCAGAAATTTTGATTTCTTTTCCTCCCATCTCCAAAATGTAGTGGGGCTTTAAAATGATACTCTTAAAGAGGAGCTAACTTCTGCTGGTAATATAAGAATGGCAAACTTTCGGGTGTATTTTTCGAAAAACCTCAAATGTTGCTATAAACGTATAGCCCGAAAACCACTGGCATACATGTTTTGGTGAAGCTAGTCAACCTCTACCAGTGTGAGGGCAGGATCCCAATGTTGCAGTGGCAGTAAGATTTGCAAAAAAAAGGTAAGGAGAAAATCTGGACTACGTCTTCTTTCCCGGGACTGCTCTTTTCGAAAGGGTGAACATTCCCAGATGGAACGTCCAGAGCGACGTCACAAAGGCGGCAGTCACCTCCGCCCCGCGGTCCATTCACCGTAGTCCCTCCTTGGCCTTCGTCCGCCTCCCACCCTTTTACTGGGGAGGGAGGGAGCGTTTACGAGTGCTCCCACCCCCCTCTCCCTATAGACCTTTTCCGGCGTCCATTGTGACTAGTTTATGGGGTCGCAGGAGGGTCGTTCAATGTGTCCAGAGCTGTGCCTGTAGGGCCGTGGGGTTGAGGGGAGTTTAAGGGCGGAGCAGATTCACTCCAGTTCCTCCCTCCCTCTCCCCAGGCTGCAAGCCCACGTGTCTTGCTGATTGGTTACCTTCGAGGGCATGCTTTAAATACTCGCTTCCCAGCCACTGAGCTGTCATTGTCCAACCCTGAACCTGCTGGCTGCTTTTGGAACCGAGTGGGCGACGGCTGAAGGAAAGGAGGTCCAAAAAGGATTCAAGAGCAGGACCAAAGGCAAGAAGACTGGAGGCTTTTAGGATTCCCATGCCTGGGTCTCCTGAAAAGCAGATGGTTTCCCTGGTCTTGGAAGATGGTTCTCAGTCACCGGTATTCTAAGCGATATTTAGGAAACTTCTCACCCCCACCCTTCCTACCCTACTTTATGGTAGGGGGGGAAACCCAAACAACAACAACAAGAACAACAAAAAAACCCAAACAGTGGCTGAGAAGTTGTTTTATTTCCTTCCCCAATCGGACTTTATAAAAATAGCCAAGCTCAAGGCGCCCGAGCCAAGCTCTCCCTTCCTTAATGTTATCCTGCGCCGTGCTGACCTAAAAATACCCCTCAGCACACAGTCTCCTCTTCTGTCTCCAGGCGGGTCC
>NW_025389478.1:0-3347 GCF_016433145.1 Gracilinanus agilis | reverse complement strand
CTTTTTCTTGCTTTCTTTACTTCAAATGGTGCACAATAAATTCTTCTCCAGCCCCTTATTTTTACTTTGTGTCTCCATGACTTAAAATTCTTTTAAACAACATATAGTGGGATCTGTTTTTTAAAATCCATTCTGCTATCTGCTTCCATTTTATGGATGAGTCCATCCCATTTATTGTATTGCATTTTTCGAAAGACTCATACCTTGTATTTTAGTTTTGATACCATTTATCACTTCCAAGGCAGAAGACAAGTAAAGGCTAAACATTTGGGATTCTGACTTGCCTTGGGTCACATAGCTAGGAAAGTGTTCGAGGCCAGATTTGAATCTAGGACTTCCTATCTCCAGGACTGGTGCTCTATCCATCTAGCTGCCCTAAATCATATTGCTTTTTACACTCCACCAACCTCAAATCATTTTTTCCTCAGAAAAAAATAGCATGTTTATCAGTTAGATTAAATGATTATTCCTCTTTCATTCTGTATTTGTAAAGGTATTTTTAATCCAATTATTATTCAATCAATATGCCATTAATAGGGATCCATTTCTATTCAATTTAGATACAACTAATATAGACCATATGTCTGCATTTTTTCACAAAAAAATAAGATGAGATGCTTTATAAAAAAGAAAGATAAAATCTAGGTAAACTCTATCTATGACATCCCAGTTAAAAACCGCCTTTAAAAGAAGGAAATAACTTTAAAATGCCATGACTTGTTCTTGATGAAGCTATGTGGGTTCTTCATGATTATCACTTCTTTTTTCCCAGATATTCATTAATGATTTGTTTAATAATCTATTTAAAAATTCCTTAATACTAAAAAGTAAACTCACTGGCTTATAATTTATGTACAATTTCCATGTGAGAAACCCAAATTGTCTTTTTTTCTCATCAACTAATATGTATGTCTAGCAACATTTCTATATTTCTATAGTACACAAATGTTGTTGCACATGAGGCTTCTGGTTTCTTGCACAGAAAGCTGTCCTTGGTGTCAGGAGGATATAGATTCAAGTCCTCTGATGCTGATCATGTGACCTTAGGTCTGTGATGGGTAACCTTTTGAGCTTGGTGTGTCAAAATTCACCAAAAAACTGAGCATAACTCAGGTGGTTTGTCACTTTGAGAAAAACAACAACATAATTTCATGATATTTATAGTTTAAATAACAAAAATGTATAATTGTAATATATAACTTCATTTAATAAACCAAAATAGGTAAATTAATATACTTAGAATTGTCCTGTATAGTGCACAGAGTATCTACACTATGATACAGCAAATGTTTCATCCTCAGCATGTGGCCCCATAATTCTCTGTATGTGGCCACATGTCACTGAAAATGACTACGTTGTCAGTGCTGACATGTATGTCATAGGTTTGCCATCACTCCCTTAGGTGAACATCTTAGTATCATAATACTCTAGGTGACTATAAATGGTCATCAGCTTTCTATTCTAACCCTAGAATTATCTCCTTTGATTGATAGAATTGGACTGCATCTTCTAATATATCATGTCTTCATCAATTTTCAAAGTCAATCTAAAATGCCATCCATGTAGAATTTCTTGAATGTTGTGTATAAAAAGAAGAGGAAGGAATAATCATTTATTAATAGCTTACTTCATGCCATGTTAACCATGTTAAGTACCATTTGATATATATTCAAAAGAGAACTTTTGAAAATTGATTGTATATAATTTCCTAAGTTTTACATTATTTTAGTCCAATTTTGTTACTAACAAAATGATTATTTAGTTAATCCATATTCATGTATTTTTGTGGGAAGAGATGCAATACCAGTCATTTTGCTTTTTAATTACATCATGACTTTTGAAAAGATGAATATTAAAAAAGGCAAGTTAATATGATTTGATCATGTTATGTCTTGATGATACTGAGACACAAAAGAGATAAGACCACCAATATAACTCACGTGGCAGGTAGAGTTAGATCTGAGGTTAGAATATAAGCTTCCTGACTCAATATACTTTGTGAGCTAGTCATCTAGGTTCATAAACCAGGTTCATTGCTGAATTTCCATTTCTCTGACACTCCTTTTACTATTATACTTCCCTGGAGAATATCTGTCATTAGAAGAAATTTTCAGTCTTCCATTTCCCATGAATTTGAGTGTATAACTACAGAACATTTTTATTAAGAGGGAAAGATTATTATATAGTGAGTGGTGAGATATCTGAAAAGTCTAATGGCCTCTTGTTTTTGTTTTTATTTTTTTACCATCACTACAATACAGACAAATCAGTGAGGTACAAGATCAATAGAAATGAACAAGGTGGAGAAAGAGGGGCATAATGTAAGCAAGACTAATATCATATTGGCAAACCTACAATTTCTGGAAGAATTTCTGGCAAACCCATGGAGGGACCCTAGATGAATGTCTGCCTTAGAAAGACTTCAGCATTCTCAGACAGAAGCAGAGATATAGAGCTAAAAGGACACAGGCAGACTTTTTCCAATTACATTTTAGGATACTATATCTAAAGTTCAATCCTACTGGCATGTGACTGTAGAACATTAGAATTTGTTCATGAGGGAGCTAGATTAATCTATTTCTAGAGTTGTTCCAATTGTTTAATTTGCAATTCTATCCCAGTTAAATACTTTGCTATTTTATTTTTGTCTCAAATATTAATAGAGTAAGCAATAAATGCATTGACCTGAGATTGACTGCAAATTTCCCCAGTTCATTCTAGGATAGGGACATGAGCCATATGAGGATAACCATCATTATCCCAAAATAGATCAAGATGAACCCAGAAGCATGTGATTCTAAGGTTGAGTGGGAAACGTGTTACAATTAGATGATCCCTGATGTATCATCCAGTTCTAAAATTGCTTGAGTCTAAGTGTAGTACAGTTCCTGGAAACAGTAAAGGAAAATGAAGTTTGCAGAAGCTGAAAAAAAAGACTGATAGATAATCACTGAATGAAGTAGGACATAAAACTTTGGGGAGTAGGGAAAGGAGTAACATTTTCTATTTCCTAATCAGAGAAGTGAGCATTCACATTAGCAGTGTAGCTTTACCCACCTAGGGGATTCTTATCCATATCTTGATGTGATATGGCAAGAGCATGAGAGAAGGCTTATCTTTGTAGTGATGAGTTTAATGGGTTAACAAGTGAACAAAATGTAGGCAAGGATGAACACTCCCTAGAGTACTAAGAACTACATTGAAAAAAACATTTGTCTTTCCATTTCTCACTAAAATAGAGGGATACAAATATGGCTGGAAGATTCCTTTAGCCAACAAAGTTTCTCTGAGTGCTGACTAAAGAGATGGCATTTAGTAGGCAGCAAGAAAAGGGTAATATCAAAAAA
>NW_025389477.1:0-6786 GCF_016433145.1 Gracilinanus agilis | reverse complement strand
CCCAGTTCCCCCCCACCATACATACACACACTCCCTCCCCTCCCACCCTTCCCCCCTGCTCGGACTGGAGCCCTGAAAACAAAGCAGCGAACAGCAGCCATTACAGTTTGGACAATTCACATTTTGCAAAAATGCAACCCCCTCCAACCTCCCCCCTCCCCCTTTAAAAAAATCTGCAAATTGTTCTTGCCCCTGGCAGGGCCCCAAGGTTCCGGGCGCCCCCACTGGCTCACCCTTTCTCCCCCCCAGGGCGCCCCTTCTTTGCAACAATCTTTTTATTTTAGGCCACAATTCCCTTTCTCAATTTTTTTTTTCTAATTTTTCTTCAAACGATAGTTTTTTCCCATTAAAACGACGCCACCTAGAGGATACTATTTTGTAAATAAAAAAAGAAATTAAAATTGAAAAAAAAAAGGAAATATTTTCTATTTCTTCTTTTTTGAAAAAGTTTGAATTGTGAGACGAGAAAAAAGATTTCTCTTTCTTCCTCTTGGGGAAGAGGAGAAAATCCTGACTTTGGGTTTCTCAAGTGCAGGGAGAACAATTTTATTCTCAAGCCAAATCCTGATGTGTAAATGAAAATTAAGCTAGAATTTGAATGAATTCAGGGTTTGGAGAGGAGAAAGCAAAAATCTCTTTTCAAAAGAAAGGAAGCTTTACCCATCCAACTCAGTTCAGTTTTAGACAGCCATCCTGAGCTGAGCCAAGGAAGAACTGCTTTCTTTAGTTGAAGGAAACTAGCAAAAATTAGCTTTTTGAAGCAATTAGAAATTGTATTTCATTGTAATTTGGAACTTGCTTAGCTTGGTGCATTAAAACGGTGATTTCACAATTTGAGCATATTCAAAGTTTTTTCTTTTTCCAACCATGAAGGATTAGAGAAAAAGACTCTGTAGCATTGGCTTTGGACACACCCAAAAAATTGTAGGGTTTTTTTGGGGGGGGGGAGATAATTTTACATTTACATTTTGCTGCATTTAAATCACAGGGTTTTGAAGAAAAACAGAGAACCGATTAGGAAATTGAAAAGTTAAAAGTGAATTGTTTGCCCTTTTTTTGCATTTCAAGATTTGAAATTTTTGTTAAATTTTAAATTTTGCTGACTTTAAATAAAAACATGATTTTCTGATTTTGTTTGCTTCAGAACCTGGGTTTTTCTGTTTTTGTTTGTAAAGGAAAGGCTCTTGAACACCTTCCCCCCATCTTTGACACAAATTCAGGAATAATCCTAAATTCATTTTCAAAATTGAGTACCCTACAGGTTTGTAGGAGAGACCGCCATTTATAATAAGATATGCATAATTAACATTATTGTGAAAAAATTAACAATGTGTTCATAGAAGGCTATTTTTAAACATGAAACTAAATCAGTTGATAAGGATATGGGTAGAAAGACATTTGATAGTTATAAATTTTCCTTTTCTTCTTCCCTGTTTGTAGTCAGCACTGAAATGTGAATTTTTTTTCCCCCTGGGACTGTTGTGTTTCTCCATCATTAGGCATCTTGGTTGGATGGTTGGGGTTGCCTCGTGAAAATGGTAGTGGTTTAAGCTTTGGATATTTAAAAAAATGACGACTTTTAAAAGGAAAAAAATCCATCAGCATTGAGGTTATTTGGATCTGTGGAAAAAACATAAGGAAATTTCACTGACTTGACAAGAAAGCAACAAAAAAAGAGGGGAGGAGTGTGAATGTGAAAATTGTTAGTCTTATCCATCTCTCCAAGTGGCCCACTTACATTGCTGAAGAAACAGGAAAAATTTCAACCCAGCTGACTGTAGCAGCAAAATTTAATTTGGAAAACTCTCTCTCTCTCTGAACCTAGTTTTTGCTCTGAGCAGGAAAGACCATCTGCAACTGGTATTTCAGTCAGTTCTTCAGACTGAAATAGAAGGAAATAGGGGCTTTTTTTGGGCAAGAGGAATTTCAATCAGAACAGATTTGGAACATTAAAATAAGGAACCCCCTGAAAACTGCAGGCTTATTTTAGGGAAATTGATAGATATTTCAGTGATGGTTGGAGAGTAATAGGAAATTAATTCTAAAACAGAACCCCACTTTTTTCCGCTCCAATTCCTAGGTTCCCTCGAATAGATAATAGTGGAAGACTGGTTTCTGGCTGGGGAAAGAGGCAGGGCAATCTACAAAGAAGATTCCTGGGTAGCTCAATGAGAAGACACTTAGAGATAATTATGGAAGGCTAGTTGATATCTGATGGTCTTTAAGTTTTTGGTGGGTGACTACTGTGGAACCTTTATTATGGCATAAAATTTGGTAATAGCTAGTGTGTTGGTTTTCCAAATATCCTGATTCACTTTGAGTATATTTTATTTATTAGATTTTAGTTATTTACTCCTGAAAGGACCCAGTTTGTGTTTTACATATCTGTACTTAAGGTTTTCACTAAAACATTATTCTAATCATCACCATCATCATAATGATAGCTAACAATTACATAGCACTTTATGGTTTGCAAAGCACTTTTTTTGGTGGGGTCACAGAATTTCCAAAGATTTCCAAAAATTTCACTTATAAGAGTGAAAGATGCAGGACTAGAAGACCTTCCCCGCACTCTGCCTAGTTAGAAGGATAGTTGTTGCCTAAATGGGAACATGAGCTGTTGAGGGGGCTAATGGGGATGTGGGGGAAGAATGAGAGGCCCACTGAGGCCTACACCCTTATCCCTAGCCTTCATAAGAAGATACCAGGGCAGTTGGTACAGTGGCAAGAGTGGGCTAGTCTTGGAGAAGGAGATCTAACAAACACTATTTTATGTTTCTTGGGACAAAAAAATTCGAGTACTATTGACTACTACTCTTTCTTTAGTGATCCCCAAAGGGACTGTTTATATTCTTTTGTTTGTATATTAAAATTTTCTTGAATATTAAATATAATGATTTTCATATATTAGGCACCTAATTATTTGAACTGATTGGTTGTCTAAAGGAAGTAAGGCCATTTGTTGGAAGCTGGACATATTTTCAGCTTTACAGAGGGCTTAAAAAAAGAACAACCAAAAAGCAGACAATTCCAACAGTATTTGCCACAAAAAGATTTGAACTATGTGTTGCTAGAGTTTCCGTGGTATTCTTTGTTTCTTACCATCCTTTCATGGCATTAAATTATCCTTATTGTTAGCTGCTTGAATGAACTTCATCTTGGGCATGACTTGGGAAACTTCTCCCCACTTCTCCCTTAGTAGAAAATTTGGACAGAAATGAGTAAATCACTGAGTTTATTTTGTTAATAAGCCCATATTCACTTTTGACAGTCTCTTCCATACTCTTTTCCAAAATCTTGGGTAGAATTCTGGCAGCTGCTGCTTTAGGGGTGGTAATCTGATGACGGAGGTACTTGTTTTGATGGCAAGATAGCTTACGCTCACTCACACAGTGGATACACTACTACTTCACGTATTTCTTAGGAGTTAGTTGATGGTTTTGAGCCTAACAAAATTTGAAATGTCAAGGGACTACTTTAAAGCTTGTCTTTGCACCAAGCCAGGAGAAAGAATTTCACTCTATTTTCTGTCCCATGTGGAGATGAATCTGATCTCTTCAAGACTCTTGGTTTTTTTCTTTTTTTTTTGTTTAATTTGGAAAACAGTAAAAATATCAGATCATTGTATAAGCCAACTTTTTTCCTATCCCACAAAATAAAGAACAACTGATCTATCTCACTGGAGAAACAGACTTTTAAATAGTTTTAGCATCAGGCCCAGGTTTTCACCTTTTGACTCATTTCTTGGCATGCCTTGCTCTGGCAACTCAAGATTCCTCATGTCAGCTTCTTCTTGGTCGTGTGAGATAAGAACTCTTTTATCAGAGTTTGGATCAGATGGATAAGTGATCTTTAATTTCAAGGTCATGTTGAAACTCAGAATTCATCCCTATGGTTCTGGTATTCAACTTTGATTACTTTTCTTCCTCAAGAGATTTAAAAGAAAAGTAGGCTTGTTGGGTCACCTGTGATAGGTGGGATTGCCCAGAAAGTTAATAGTCTTTTACAAATTGACTTTTCTCTAAGTGAACAGCCTGCCATATTGTATACATTTAGAGGGAATTGATTGAGTCATACTGCATTATTGGGAAGCCTCTTTCTTATTCCTGGCTATCTCTGGCTATCTTCTTTATGGATTGATTGCTGGGTATCTGCCTACCTCATCCTGAGTGTCTCCTGATGCTTTTGACTAGAGTAGGCCAGCATCAGTCAGACACAACCAGCAACTTGTTGAGTTTAGCAGTAATTGATTTTCATAGCCTTGGTGGGGACAGTAATGAATTCTTGTCCCTCCCGTAAGCCAGCTGAGTATGACCTTGGGGCCTCATTTCCCCCTATTTTTCTTTTCTTCTTTTTTAAACCCTTACCTTTGCCTTAGAATCAATACTAAGGATTGGTTCCAAAGCAGAAGAGTGGTAAGGGCTAGTCAAAGGGGGTTAAGTGACTTGCCCAAGGTCACACAGCTAGGAAGTGTCTGAGGTCAGATTTGAACCCAGGACCTCCTGTCTCTAAGCCAGACCCTCCAGTGAGCCTTCCAGCCGCAAGCATTTCCCCCTCTTTGTTAGACCAGATAATCTCACAGTTTGTAATTGTAATCTAGTGTTGTAATGTTTTATGTCCTGAGGTCCCTTCTACCTCTGACATTCTGAGACTTTGTAGGGATTGGGACTAGACCTGTGATTTTATTAGATGAGAGGAATCCTGGCCCCCACCTCTTACCAGCAGGTCAGCAACTTCTCCCCTTAGAGGTGCCTAAAGCATTGAGAAGTTAAGCGACTAGCCCAGAGTTTGACTCTCAAGGCCTCTAATGAGTCTATGAATTGAGGTGTTTGTTTTATCTACAAAATATGACTAATTTGGAGTGAGTTGCCTTGGCAAGATCCATTGCTGGAAAGGCAGCTTGGAGAGTAGTGTTTGTTGGCCAAGGAGTTCTCAGTTTTCTCACCAGCCATCTGCAAGTAGAAAATTTGAACTCTCTTGTCAGGGTGGGAGGTACAACAGTCAAAGTTAATTTCATTGCTCTTCCTTGCTTTAGAGAACTAGGAAGGGTTTGTCAGAGTCAAAGTTGGACACCAAATTAGTATTGGATGTAGCACCATGTACTTGCAGGGTGAGGAGAAGGGTGTGTGGGGGAGGAGAGAGATAGAGAGAGAGGGGAAGAGGGAGAAGGAGAGGGAGAGGAAGAGGGAGAGAGAGAGAGAGAGAGAGAGAGAGAGAGAGAGAGAGAGAGAGAGAGAGAGGCAGGTGGGAGAGGGAGGGAGGGAGAGGAAAACAGATGGAGGGAGGGACAGAAAGAAGATAAGGAGAGAGAAGAAGGGAGGAAGGGAGCAAGAAAGAGAGAGTTTCATTAGATGAGCAAAAGTGCTATTTTGGGTTATACCCAGTGATCTGTATGTGACAGCAGCCCTAGTGGGCTTTCCATGGAAGGACGTGGCAGATCTCCACAATGTTAATCTCAAAAAGATCAGAGAACCAACTTCCCCCAACATCCTTAACTTCTCATTAGCAGTTGTTTGGGGATCTGTCATTCATTCATTTATGTGAACTTTTCAGGAATCTAGTTGGAATTCTACACCAATAA
The DNA here is from genome assembly GCF_016433145.1 of Gracilinanus agilis. NCBI lineage: Eukaryota > Metazoa > Chordata > Mammalia > Didelphimorphia > Didelphidae > Gracilinanus > Gracilinanus agilis. Next base: position 1,205 of record NW_025389477.1, on the reverse strand, counting down.
GATGTTAAGGCTGGAAGGGACCTAAGAGGTAATCAAGTTGAACTACTTGATAATTAAATACACATTTAGTCTTTACATTGGTGTAATGGGAAGGGGGATGAACTATGAATCAGGAGAACTTGGACTTGAGCAGTCAGACCCTGGTAAGTCACTTAAGCTTTCCAGGTCATGGTTTCCTTAGTCGTAAAATGAGGTAGGTGGCAGCATTCATAGTACAGTGGAAAAATAATCCATAGCTGAAGGACCGGGTTTCAAATCCTGCTTCTGATACTACTCGTGTGACTTTGGACTTAATCTCTCTGGGTCTCAGTTTCCTCATCTGTAAAATGAAGGTTTAACCCAGCCCCTACCTGTGATATGCTAAGATTAGATAATTTCTGTGGTCTCTTCCTTTTGTAACTATCCATAAATTCCTTGGGATGATGAGTTCTGAAGTTTTAAAGCCCTGTTGCAGAAATTGTGTTCCTTTGTTTCCTTTCATTTGTCCTTAAGTAGTAGAACAAGATTCTACCCCTCTCTGGGCCTTAGTTTCCTCAGCTGTAAAAGGAGGGTTGGCCTAAATGACATCTAAGATCTTTTTTATCTCGTGTATGAATTTTGAAGCATAAAGTTATACCCCTTGTTAAGAGTGGTAGTCATTGTCATCATTGAGAAGTTTATAGGATCCTGGACACAAAAAGTGAAGATGAGAATAGTAAAGTAGAGGGAGGGAACATGATAGAGTGAGCTGGCCCCAGAGCCAGCCAGGTGAGGGTCTCTGTCTGCTGCACACTGACTGTGGGCTTGGGCAAGTCACTCATTTCACCTCTCAGAGTCGGTGCCAATTCTTCCCAAGACCTTAAATTGCAGAGAAGCTGTTAGATCTGCATTGGAAAAGGATATTCCTTGCTTACTGATCTGGTAAGAAAGGAAGGTAAGAGAAAGAAAAAAGAAGGAAGAGATAAAGAGAAAGACAAAAGGAAGAAAAAGAAAGAAAAGAGGGAGTTGTAGAACACTTGGTTTTAAGAAGCAATAAATTAAGAGAATAAAGAAAGCACTCTCTACTGGGAAGTTCTGATATATATGCTAGACAGTCTTGTTATTTTAGTCACACCTTATTTTGTGTGTCCTGTTAGAGAATTATGAAAGTATACTTGGGCTTTTTGGGGGACTGCTATTTTCTTTTCTTCTTTCTTCCTTTCTTTCTTCCTTCCTTTCTTCCTTCC
>NW_025389476.1:0-1787 GCF_016433145.1 Gracilinanus agilis | reverse complement strand
TAAGGTTAGGATGAGTAGATTTTTGACTATGAATGGCTAGAGTTAATTCCATTTACACACTAGAGGGAGATGGAAAAAGGTTCCCTGGATAGAGGAGGCAGTGACATACATAAGGAGGTGCTTTTTTCTCTCCAAGCCTTTCTTTTTTTGTCTGGGAGGAAATTATCTTGAGGCAGTCTCTGAAAAGCTCCCTTTTTGTGAACTGATCATGGGCTGGAGGCAGAAAGGGAATTCTCCTTAGCTGAAAGATGGTCCCTTGGCTGATTCCCAGGCTTTTCAGGACTTGTATTACTCCTCTCTTCAGGTAGTAACTGATTGAAAAAAGAACTTTCACTCCACAGGCAGTGGGAAAACCAGTCTTTCTTTTTTTTTCCTCAATCTACTTAGGGTCATGAGGTTGCTCCCCTCCAATAATATCTGTCCCTTTCCCTTCCTTCCTTGACCTGCTCCTTTAAGTAATACCTGGAGCTGATTTTCCCATCCAACACTTGACTAGGCACAGGCTTGTGCAGTAGCAGCAGGATATGAAGAAGCTGGTTTCTTCTCTTTCCTCCCCAAGAAGTATTCCCTCTTCTGATGCTGTTACTGCCTTACTTCACTTCAGGGGCATAGATGATAGCAGAGGATTGTGAAAAATGAGACATCAGCACAAAAAGTCTATTGACTATTTAAAGTAGGAAGTAGTGTCTACAGGGAGGAAGAAATGCCCCTTGTATTTCCGTATCTAGGATGAAGTTCCAATTGTCCTGACCTGGTTATGACTAGGTTCAGAAACTCTTCCATTACTTGAAAGTGCAAGACACAATTTGGGGGATTTGTCAACTTTTTTGACATGCAGTCTTCATATAAGTATTGAATTCACTATATAACATTATTCAATATGTCATCACCAAGTTTCTTTGAAATCTCATAGTTCATAAACTTTAATGAAGAAATGTTTTGTTAAAAGGCAGAAGAAACTAAAATAGTCTTCACAAGAGACCTCAGGGGAAATAAAGATATCTACTAGTAAGCAACACTCTCCCTAGAAACCTTCATAGCAGGGAGATTTTTAATCTTTTTTATGTCATGAATCCCTTTAGCACTTTGGTAAAACCTATAGACACCTTTACAGAATACTCATGTTTTTTAAGGCAAAAAATAAAATACGTAGTATTATAAAGAAAATAAATTATATTGAAATAAAAGTGTATATTTTTTCATTCAATTCACTAAACTTTAATCTAATCACAGGTGCTTATAGGGCCTTTTTATGAATGAAAAAAAATTTATTAAATACTTGCTATGTATCAAGCTTTGCACTAAGTTATAGGGATACAAATAAAAGCAATCAAGCTAGTCCTTGACCTCAGATAACTCATATTCTATTAGGAGCAGTTGGTTGCTAGACGTCATATAGCAAATCACTGTCAGAACTTTACTTCAATCCAGTCCACGGCTCTGACAGAATACCATTTTGCCAAAAATCTCCATAGACAGAAACTTAACAATTTGGAACTCCCCACACTGCTCCTTTCCTCCTCTATTAGCCAGATTAGAAAACTTTGAACTTTTGTAGGGCTTGTTTTTTACTTTTAACATTTTAATTTATTATTTGTTCATTTTTAAACATTTTTTCTTTTAAAATTTTGAATTCCAAATTCTCTCCCACCTCCTTTCTCAGCCACTAAGGAGTTAAGCAATGTGATATCATTTAGGCATATGAAATCATGGAAAATCAAAATATATTTCCATATTAGCCATATTTCAAATAAAGAAAAAAGTTTATATATATATATATATATATA
>NW_025389475.1:0-3085 GCF_016433145.1 Gracilinanus agilis | reverse complement strand
TCAGCTGGGTGGTGTGGTATATAGAATTCCTAGCTTGGAGTCAGGAAGATGGATCAAATCCTGCCTCAGATACACACTAGCTGTGTGACCCTGGGCAAGTCATTTATCCTTGTTTGTCTCAGTTTCTTCATTTGTAAAATGAGCTCAAGAAGGAAATGGCAAACCAGTCCAATATCTTTGCCAAGAAAACCCCGAAAGTGGTCTCAGTGAGTCAGAAACATCAGAAAAATGACTAAACAAATACTGTTCCTATACTTTAAGGTCCAGGCAAGATGGACCACATCTTCCTGCCTCCAGATACTGGACTAAAGAGAATCTGAAACAGACTGGAAGAATTTAGAGGAAGCTAAAAGCAATCATTAGAACTGGGAGGGAAATTAAAACATAAAATGTGAGAACTGAAAAAGAATTATAAAAGCCATTCTGTCCAACCCTTCTCCCAGTTTTTGAAGGAGGAGGAAACTGAGACTCAGTGTTATTTTCTCCCATTTACACTGGATATGTTTTTTATGTACCTAAGTATTTGCTTTTTGTCTCTAGTATTAGATTATAAGCTCCTTGAAGGCAAGGATTATATTTTTGCCTTTATATCACTAGTTCTTAGCACTGTCCCTGGCATATAGTAAGCACTTAATAAATTCTCCTTGACTAACAGAAAAGAGAAGTGACTTATTCAAGGTCATACAACTAGTAAGTGGCAGAGACAAGATTCCAAGTGGCTTTGCTCCCCACTGTTTTCCCTACAATTATTAAAGCTATAGAATGGTGACACAGAGGTTTCCTAAGTTACCCCTTTCCTTTATCTGAAAGCTCTCTCTGATAGTTTAAAAAATTCTTTATATTGAGCAAATATATTCCTCCCTGAAGCATGCACTTGTGAGATTATAAGCTCATCAATCCATGACATCAACAAGTGTTTATTAAGTGCCTATTAGATTCTAGGCACAAAAATGAAACAGTAGCTGCCTTCAGTGATCTTGTGGAGGAGTCCGTAGTTACATATAAGTATATAAAGACTAGATACAACTTGAATACAAGGCATTTAGGGAGAAAGAGGGGACACTAGCAACTGGGCATGGGAAGGGGTTGGAGAAAATAACCAGAAAGACTTCATGGAAAAGATGTTACTTGAGTTGAGTCTTAAAGAAAACCAGAGAGGTAGTAGCTAGGTGGCTCAGTGGATTGAGAGTCAGGCCTGAGAGATGAGAGGTCCTGGGTTCAAATGTGACCCCAGACACTGCTGAGCTGGGCAAGTAACTTTAACCCCCTTTGCACAGGTCTTACTGCTCTTCTGCTTTAGAACTAATACTCAGTATTGATTTTAAGATGGAAGTTAAGGGGGAAGAAAAGAAGGAAGGAAGGAAAGAAGGAAGGAAGGAAAGAAGAGAAGGAATAGAGGGAGGGAAGAAGGAAAGAAGGAAGAAGAGAAGGAAGGAAAGAATAGAGGGAGGGAAGAAGGAAGGAAGGAAGAAAAGAAGGAAGGAAGAAAGCCACCCAGCCAGCCAGCTAGCCAGAGATTATAAGAAGCAAAGGTGAGGGAACAAGAACGTTCCAGGCATGGGGCATAGCCAGTGCAAATTCATGGCAATGGGAAATGGAGTGTTCCATGGGAGAAAAAACAGCATGATTCTGCCACAGAGCATGTAAAAAGGGGAGTGTGTGAACAAACTGGAAAGGTAGGAGGAAAGTAGGTTGTTAAGAGCTGTGAATGACAGAAGAGTTTATATTTGAACCTAGAAGTAATAAGGAACCAGTGCATTTTTTTGAGTAGGAGGGATGACATAGTCATACCTGTATTTTAAAAAATTCACTTTGGCAGTCATGTTGAAGATGAAATGGACCTAGAGCTGGAAAGGACCTTCAAGGTCACTCAGTGTAGCCCCTTCATAATTTAACAGATGAGGAAATATGGCAGCCCTCATGGAACATGAGTCAGAAAGACCTGGGTTCAAATCCTCACTCATCCAACATAATTGCCTCAGTATGGCCAAGATCAACAAAGCTAGAGCTTTCCTCATCATAATTCTAACCATTGTAGGTTCTTGGCTAGCTAAGCTAGCATGGAGCAATGAAGCAATGATTAAATTCTAATTTTCAATGGTGACAAGGATTTTGAAGGAAAATTTGAGGGAGCTCTAACCAGCTCAGATCATCACAGATTCCATTTGGGTGATCAGATGCATATTGGTAAGGGGTGGCCATGTTCTCCAGCCAAGCAATTGGCAAGGGAGAGAACATGAGTTCTGCCAAGGTTTTAAAACAGATGTTAATAACCTCAGCAGGGCCTCCGTTGGAATATTAGGTAGCAAGTGAAGACCTGAATTACCAAGAATATTTCGAAGGCAAAAGGATGACCAAAGGATTTTAGATATTGTAGAAAGAATAGAGGTACAGGGAATGTCAGGAGATTACAGTTCTTAAATCTTATTAGGCAAGGAAATACAGTTCCCGAGAGTAGAAAATCTTTGCTTTAAATAATTAAAATATGATAATAAAACAAATGACAAAAAAATGAACAGATGCCACCTCAGACAATTATTTCATTTATCTGGATCAGTTTCCTCATTTATAAAACAAATAAAGGGGCAGCTAGGTGGTTCAATGGATTGAGAGGTAAGCCTAAGAGAGGGGACGTCCTGGGTTCAAATCTAAACTCAGATACTTCCTAGCTGTGTGACTCTGGGCAAGTCACTTGACCTCCATTGCCTAGCCCTTGCTGTTCTTCTGCTTTGGAACCAATTTACAGTATTGAAGGTAAGGGTTTAAAAAAATAAATACAGAAATAAATAAAACAAGGATTTCCAAGCCATTAAACAAAACCCTAGAGAGGGTAGGTGATTTATTCCAGGTTACCCAGACCCCAAGTGGCAGAAGCCACAGATTATCTGATTCCAAATCAAGAATTCTTTCCATTGCACCTCACTGATCCCAATTCTATCCTCTAGGGCCAAGCAGAATGCATCCAAATCTTCATTCATGACAGGCCTTCAGAAGATTCAATGAATCAATAGACATTTATCGTTGTTGTTTTGTTTTCATTCCTGTCCAGTTCTTCATGATTCCATTTGGGGTTTTTCTTGGCAAA
>NW_025389474.1:0-1337 GCF_016433145.1 Gracilinanus agilis | reverse complement strand
CCACACCTCCACCAACTGTGATTGGTGGAAAAGAGAGAGAGGGCAGCGCAATACTAAAAATATACTCTAAATTTTCATGTAACATGAGAAGGAGCATGGGAAACTGAGATTTAGAATCATGGGGAGCAAAATCTGATTATAGAATCCCCCTGTGATTCCATTGGGAAATGAGCATGTAGAAATCTCCCAGATTTACGTGCCTACTTTCCCTGGTAAGTGCGTACACATGACCAACTTATATCTCTAAAGATTTTTAACTAGAGGTACATACAATATTGCACTTTTTAAAGGGAAATTACAATAATTTGGGGATAAAAGGAAAATAAAAGAGAAAGAGAACAAAACCAATGATTGCTAGGTGCATTGACAAAAAGCCAATTGGGGGCAATCCCCTTTAGCATAAGAGTTTACATTCAAAATACATGCATTCGACCCCCCACAGTTCAACCCACAATATCCTAAAGTTCATTCTGGATCTTTTGGTATAATGTGTGGTTTCAGAAGGCATCTTCATGATATCTTCTCTAAACAGTTCACTTTCTTGACTCGGGGAGGTAGCAAGTTTCTTATCCCAAAATTACTCTCAAACAAGAAAAATTTTTATAAATCTAGAATTTTTGGCTAATACAATCCCCCCAAAAGGGCATTTATCAACACATGGGTCACCCCAGTATACATGGCTGAGTTATAAGATATATGAATCAATTGTCAAAAAAAATCAAAAACATCAAAAAAATTCAAATAAAAGAGAAAAAATTAACTTTTGGTTAAAACATAAAATATCAAAGTCTCATGTATAATAATTATAAGTAAGGAGGAATAAAGCTATAACAACTCCTAGAATCAGGGCCCAATTAAAGTGATTTATGTCCCACAAGCCTGCAGTATCAATTTTGCACTTACCCAATCAGCAGCCAAGACCACAGAAAATTGCTATAATATGAAGAGAGAAAAAGGACAAGATTTTGAAGCAGAAAGGAATTAGCATTCCCTGGTCTGATTTTACCTTTAGTCTCTGGGATAGGGGAGCCAAAATGGTTGATTTACTAGATTAGTGAGATTATTGACCCCTGGGGCCAGATCTTCCTCATCTGGTAGTAAAAGCTAAAAATGAAATTTTGGCTACTTTTACTGCAGTCTATGGGGGAGGGGTGTTGGAGCTTTCTTGCCCTCTGAAGACTTCTTATCTGCTGTGTTGATAAGATTAAGCCAGGGTGGAGTTGATCTGCAGAGTTCAATGTGCCCTGTGGCCAAAACCTGGAGAAGTGGGGGGGTGGGGGGGGGGCAGTGCAAGATGGACTGTTTGGCCACCCTCTCTGAGCTTCTCCTCCAGCTGC
>NW_025389473.1:0-1814 GCF_016433145.1 Gracilinanus agilis | reverse complement strand
GGGGCTCTGCCATGGGATGCAGCCTTGAAGGTAGGCAGTGTCTGAGCATTTCCACACCATAAGGGAGTAAAATTACACCTACCAAAGCACAAGCTCATTACCCCTCCACCACACAACCTACGGTGTCAAAGTCTGATTGAGGGCCAGGGCAATCTCTAAATTCTAGGGGGCTGGCTGAGGGCACCATAGATTTACCTCTGAGGGCAGCGCAAGACTTGGCAATGAGACTGAGACCCAAGACTGAAGAGCAAGGAGCCTTGGTGAGAAATAAGGCAGAGCTAGGCTGGCCACAACAAACTCAAAGGAGACTGGAAAAATAACTTCAGGGCAAAACTCTTTAAAGCTCACTACACCAAGAACTGCCTGTCTGCCTCAGTCAGACTTCTGGCTTGGAAGGGAAGATATACTGAGAAAAACAGCAAAAACAGCAATGGCAACAAGCATTGCCTCAGTCTACAAGTACCAAAAGAAATAAGCTACAACAGAAAAAGCCTTTGACCTTGGATAATTACTATGGAGAAAAAGAGAAAAATACAAAAATAACATTAGAAAGGGATGAATAAGCAGACATCAATACTTTCCCCCCAAAATGGAAATTGGTCACAAGCTCTTGAGGAACTCAAAAAGGAGTTCAAGAACCAAGTAAGAAAGAAAGAAGAAAAATGTGAAAAAAATTGGGAAAAGAAATGAAAGTAATTCAAAAAGAAAATAACAATTTAAAAGACAAAATTATCTATTTGGAAAAGGAAGCACAGAAATCATACGATGTAATGAGCAAATTGGAGATGATAATTGACATGCTGTAAGCCTTGAAAAGCAGGATAGGCCAAACTGAAAAGGAAAATCAAATGATCATAGCTGAAAACCAATTTTTAAAGACTAAAATTGGACAAGTAGAAGCTAATGATCTCACAAGACAGCAAGAATTAATAAAGCAAAGTCAAAAGAATGACAAAATAGAAGGAAACATGAAATATCTCATTAAAAAGACAACTGCCTAGGAAATAGATCTAGGAGAGACAATTTGAGAATCATTGTTCTAACTGGGAACCTGGAAAAAATAGATGCCTTGATATTATATTACAAGAAATTATCCCAGAAAACTGCCTTGATATTCTTGAATAAGGGGACAAAATAGACATTGAAAGAGATCATAGAGCCCCCTCTACATTAAATTCTCAAAAAACAATCCCAAGGAATGAAATTGCCAAATTCAAGAGCTTCCAAGAGAAAGAGAAAATATTGTAAGCAGCCAGAAAGAGACATTTCAGATGTCAAGGAGCATCAATCAGAATTACACAGGATCTGGCCTCATCCACACTAAAGGACCTGAAGCCTTGGAATATGATATTCACAAAGATAAGAGAATTGAATCTGCAACCAAGAATCACCTACCCATCAAAACTGACTATATACTTTCAGGGGAAAGTATGAACATTTAAGAAAAGAGAGGATTTCCCAGGATTCCTAAAAAAAAGACCAGAACTAATTGGAAAATTTGATGTCCAAATACAAAATTCAAGAGAAACATAAAAAGGTAAACAAGAAAGAAGGAAAAAAAATAAGGGCTGAAATTGAAAGGCTGACTATCACAACTCTCTGCCCCAGATGGTGGTCACTTCTGTTTATACTTTCACTTCTTTTAAGTTGTTTGTTTGTTTGTTTGTTGGTGGCGGGTCTCTCGGGAGTACTGAGCTGAGGGGCAGAAGCAGTGAGAAAGAACATATTTTTGGGAGGTAAGAAAGGATTAGTATTTGCTCATATCTATGGTTTCATCCATCCCCAATAGATCTTAGAAAGTATTTACTCTGTGT
>NW_025389472.1:0-1914 GCF_016433145.1 Gracilinanus agilis | reverse complement strand
GGTAGGAAGGAAGGAAGGAAGGAAGGAAGGAAGGAAGGAAGGAAGGAAGGAAGGAAGGAAGTCCACCCAAGAAAAAAGAGGCCAAAAGCTACGATAAGCAGGTGCTGGGTTGGGGCTCCAGCATTTAAATCCCAACTCTGCCAATCACATGTTGTGTGACCTTGCGTGTGCCCTTCATCATCCTAAAGGCTCATCCTTCAAATATACCTCTTCTAAGTCTTAGCTTGAAAAACAGAAGACTTGATACTACAAGGGAACAAAGTGGAGTATAGTAGCTGTGAGTGGATTAGGAGAGGATGAACATTGGAAAGGTATTATGACATGGCCTAAACGTAAAGCCATCAGAACCTCAACAGCAAAAATGGGCACTCGAGGCACTGAAATATAGGGAGCAAGCTATGTGTCTGGGGTTTTCAAGAAAGCTTTCAATTATCACTGGAGTCAGTGGATGCAGATCAAAGCATGCTATCTTTCACATTAGTGTATTATTTTGGGATTTTGCTTTTGTGTTGAGTGTGCTCTTACAACCATAGTTACCAATATAGGAGTGTGTTTTTCATGATAAAAAAAAATTGTTTCTACATGTCATTAAAAAAATAAAATTCAATTTAAAAAAGAAAGCTTCCAATTCCTCTCTTCTTACCTCACAAAATATTTTTTTAATTTTATAAATTTAATAATTTTAAAAAGAATAGGCAATTTGAGGGACAGCTAAGTGACTCAGTGGGTAGAGAGCCAGTCCTAGAGATAGGAGTCAAATCTGGTCTCAGATACTTCCTAAGCTGTGTGACCTTGGGTAAGTCACTGAACTCTCCAATTGCCTACCCCTTACCATTCTTCTTCCTTGGAACTGATGCTTACTATCATTTCTAAGACAGAAGGCAAGGATTAAAAAAACAAAAAAAACAACAAGGCAATTGGAGAGCAATTTGAAATTATGCCCAAAGAGTTATAAAATAGTACATACCCTTTGATGCAGCAATACCACTATTAGGTCTGTTTCCCAAGGTGATCAGGGAAAAAGGAGGATAATCTATATGTTCTAAAATAGTGATAGCCACTCTCTTTCTCGTGGCAAAGAATTGGAAATTAAAAGGACACCCATCCACTGGGGAATGGCTAAGCAAGTTGTGGCATATAATTGTGATGTCAGAACTATGTGGTAATGAGGAACAGGTTAACTTTAAAAAAAAAAACAAGGAAAGACCCTACATGCAATTATGAAGAGTAAAATAAACAGAACCAAGAGAACATTATGTACAGCGACAGAAATACTGTTTGCAGAATAACTGCAGAGAAAGAATTGATAAGTAGAAACATGCATGACATGGTCATATATATATCTATGTATATAAATATGTATATATTTTTGTTTGTTTGTTTTTGTCAAATAATGCCTTCTCTACTGCAGGGTGGGGAGGGAAGGAGATACCTGGGAACTTTAATGTCATGAACACACAAACAAATGTTTAAAAGAGAGCGGGGTGGAAAGACTAGGCAAGCATTCTCTTAATAAAAACAGGGTAGGAGGCATCTGAGCTGGAAGGGAATTGGACTCTCACTTAGCTTGGAGAACACAGAACTCATTATGACTAGAGGGGATGGGGAAGGAGTGGCAGCTACAGAGGGGCTAACAACAGTAATCATTGTAAGGCTCAGAACCCAGAGTAAACAAGAAACCATCACGTCTTTGACAGAGCCACTGAAATACTGGGTGAGTGCTCTGTGTGTGTGTGTGTGTGTGAGAGAGACAGACAGACAGACAGAGACACAGAGATAGAGAAACAGAGACAGAGAGAGAAAGGGAGGGCAAAGGAGAGGGAGAGAGAGAGGGAAAGAGAGAGACAGAGGGAAGAAGAGAGAGAGAGAGAGAGAAGGAGGGAGAGAGAGAGGAAGAGGGAAGGGGAGGAAGGG
>NW_025389471.1:0-1974 GCF_016433145.1 Gracilinanus agilis | reverse complement strand
AAGGTACTCCCAGTGAGTTCAAGGCAAGCTTTTGCTGGAAAACCAGGGGTGAGGGGAGCCGTGGTGACAAAGAGGGCAGGAGATTCACTCTGTGATCATAGAACTGGCAGGTAGAGGGGATTGGGTTTAATTCAGAAACTTAACCAATGTCCTCTTTGGAAAGTACAGGTCTAAGCGGGGCAAGCCTCACCTGGCTGAGAGTCAGGTTTGTTTGGGCCCCATTGTCACAGCAACAAAAGAATGTCTGATAACAAAGGCAGTGACCTCACAGAAGCTGGTCTTAACCCTGACCATCCTGAAGCTCAGAGAAGACCAGTCAGGCAAAAGAGAACTGGGAGGCACAGGAAGACCATAGTTAGACTTTGCCTTGGAGGAGCTCTGACTACTACAAAATTAGTATCCTGGTGAGTGTCCTCCTTAGCACCCATGCAAAAGGTTGGGGGAGGGAGCAAGAGCAGAGGTCTAATGGGGAACAGAGCCCACTTAGCCTCCACTCAGCTATTTGTCACTTTTAAAGAAAAAGAATGCCCCAAGTCACTCTGGTGTGGGGCAGGTACTCGCCCAAGGTCATACAGAGTATCAAATATTCAAATCCAGGAAAAACTTGATACTGTAAAATTTAAATTATCATCCAAAAACTGCAAGTATTATATTTTATGAGATTTATTAATAATCACTCAAAGCAGAAGAAAGAAAATGACAAAAGTAAGAGTCTGAGTAAAGCCAGCTTTCCCAGCGTCATTTGGGGGAAAAGAGAGTGGGTCGAGGTCACACATAAACTTTATCTCAGAAACCTAAGGACATAACATCAGAATGATAGTGGGATGCTGGGGAAGAGTGTCCTGGGGTTCAAAATCCTAATTATACAATACTCGCATAAAAATCCAGACTAACCAAATGAAAGAAAAATACACATAGAAACTGAAGTATGAGAATTTTCCCCCAAAGCTAAATTGGCATGTATGTGTGACGCAAGTCACAAGGAACTTCGCGTACCAATGAATCTCCCTCTCTTCTCAAACCTGAGTTTCTCCATCCATTAACCAATGGGGTTAGAGTTCTGATAGCCCCTTCCAGATGAGAAGTCTCATGCTCCCAGGGTGTAAAGCGTTTGTACACATACAGTTAAGGCCAGAATTCAGCAATAATCTTTCCTTTTTAGCCCAACAGAGAAGCCTTTACCCAAGGAGAGAGGAAACTGAGCAAGAGAAAAGACCTGAGGAGGCAGTCTTTGATCAAATCTAGATTACTTCTACTCTATCTGATCTTCTTCATTCCCTGTTATTTGCATTTCTCACACACTGCCTTTGTATGTCCATCAAACCATATAAGACAAAGATGAGATAAGTGGCCAGAACCCATTCATTAGGATCTGGCCCATAAAAGGAGAGATTATGTGCCTTGTGTCAAAGTATTGGATGGGAGGGCCAGATATAATAGGGTTTGAACCCATTACAGCCATGGTGAGAGAGTCAACTTACAAGGAGGTCAGCTGAGAGAGAGAGACAGAGACAGAAGGAGGGAGACATTAGAGACATGGAAATCAAGAATTAAGGAGACATAGAGATACAAGTGGAATAGGGACAAAACTTGGCTGTGGATTATAGAAACTGGAAAAAGTAAGAGGGACTCAGGAAGTAACAGAACAAAAATCCTGAATTGAAGCCATCATCCCCCAAGCATACTTTCCCTCCTGAGGCCACCCCAGGTGGAGCAGGAGATTCTAAAGGATCAGTACTTGCCACAAACCCAAGCCCCCAATCCCCAATACCTTGTGCTCAGAGTTAAAATTCCTCTACATCACAGTCCTTGGAAGGTGACTGTTGACAGAGGGGATGTTGGCATAATTTAATACTCAGTATGTATGGACACCAGGTGGAGGCATTTCCATTCTCTCATCACCTTGAAGGTGATCAATGTACCTTTCCCTCCCTTGTGCCCAATTATTCTCAGTCAGTTGTTTCTTGACAAAAC
>NW_025389470.1:0-9873 GCF_016433145.1 Gracilinanus agilis | reverse complement strand
GATCGAATGTCGCAGGTGTTCTATGAATCCTTTCAATGTCTATATTGCCCTCTTGTTGTAGGACTTCAGGGCAATTTTGCTGAATTATTTCTGTTAGTATAGAGTCCAGGTTTTTATTAATTTCTGGTTTTTCTGGAAGACCAATTATTCTCAAATTGTCTCTTCTAGACCGGTTTTCTTGGTCTGTCACTCTCTCATTGAGATATTTCATGTTTCCTTCTATTTTTTCAGTCTTTTGGCTTTGTTTTATTTGTTCTTGTTGTCTTGAGAGATCATTAGTTTCTACTTGCTCAATTCTAGCCTTTAGGGATTGATTTTCGGCCATAATCTTCTGGTAATCGGCCATAATCTTTTGATTTTCGGCCATAATCTTCTTGTTTTCGGCCATAATCTTCTGGTATTCCTTTTCAATCTGGTCATTTCTTGTGTTCAATTTGCTTATCAGTTCATTTGGTTTCTGAGCCTCGCTTTCCAGTTGCAAGATTCTACCTTTTAAGCTGTTATTTTCTTGCCAGATCTCTTCCATTTTCCTCAAAATCTCAGATTTGAACTCTTCCATAGGTTGTGAGGAGTTTTCCTTATTTGGGGAGGGTCTGGATGGTTGTTTGTTCTCCTCCTCTGTTTGCTCGGTTGTCTGGATTTTCTCTGTGTAGAAGCTGTCGAGTGTTAAAGACTTCTTTTTTTTGTTATTATTCTTTCTCTTCTGAATTTCCTGTAACTGGTTAGCCATCATTAGCCCAGCAGCTTCTCAGGTTTATCCTCGCTCTCAGTGTCTGTCTGAGATCTATTGGCTCCTGAGGACTGAGATCTCGTTTTTTCCAAGGTCAAGCCCCCTGGTGGATTCCCTTGCTTGAACCTCTGCAGGAGGTTTCTTTACAAGTCTCAGGGCGCTACTTCCACAGTCCTATACCCGTCTGCACTGGTTCCCCACTTAGGCTTTAGTTCCTGGTTGTGTTTACCTCCACCCACGCCTGCCTCTGCTCAGCCGGCGCTCCGCTCCCAGCGTCCGCTCCCGCGCGCGCGCTCAGATTTCGCGTGCGTTCTTGACTTAATGGGGTCCTAAGTCTTGCTGCTCTCAGGAACAGGTCCCGGAGCTGCTGATGACTCGATGGGTGCCCCAAACTTGCTCTATTTCTTTTTAGCTGGGTTCAGAGCTATAGGAGAGTGTGGAGGGGGTGGGGGTGGGGCGGTTGCTCAGCTTGCGCTTGAGTGAGAGCCCTTTTTAGCTTGGAAATGTCTCGATTCCACGTACCTTCCACGCTGTGTCCTGTTGTGGGGTTCCTCCGTTCGTCTGGACTTGTTTTTATGTCCCCTTGAGGAGTTTTGTGTGTTTCGGTCAGGAGAGGTTTAGAGCTGCTTCTTACTCTGCCGCCATCTTAACCCGGAAGCCCCCACCCTAACTATTATTTTTATTGCACTATGATCTAAAAAGTTTGCATTTATTATGTCTACTCTTTTGCATTTGTTTGCTATGTTTCTATACCCTAGTACAGTGATGGGCAAACTATTCCCTGAGGGCCAGATCCAGGCCATAGTTTGCCCATCACTGCCCTAGTACATGGTCAATCTTTGTGAATGTATCATGTGCTACTGAAAAAAATGTGTATTCCTTTTTGTCTCTATTTCTTTTTCTCCATATGTCTATTAACTCTAATTTTTCTAAGATTTCATTCACATCCCTTACCTCTTTCTTATTTATTTTTTGGTTTGATTTCTCTAGATCTGATATAGAAAGGTTTAGGTTTCCCACTAGTATAGTTTTACTATCTACTTCCTCCTTGAGCTCTGCCAGTTTCTCCTTTAGAAATTTGGATGCTATACCATTTGGTGCATACATGTTGAATACTAATATTTCCTCATTGTCTCTACTGTCTTTTATCAGGATGTAATTACTTTCCCTTTCTCTTTTAATCAGATCTATTTTTACTTTGACTTTGTCAGTTATCACGATTGCAACTCCTGCTTTCTTTTTCTCAGGTGATGCCCAATAAATTTTGCTCTACCCTCTTACCTTTACCCTATCTGTGTCTACCTACTTCATGTGTGTTTCCTGTAGACAATATAGTAGGGTTTGGGTTTCTAATCCACTCTGCTATTTGCTTCCATTTTATGGGTGAGTTCATCCCATTCACCTTCAGAGTTATGATTACCACCTATGTATTCCCCATCATTTTGACCTCCTCTCTTAGTCCTGCCCTTTCTTCTTTCACTATTTCTTTCTACACCAGTGTTTTGCTTTTAATCAATCCCCCTAATACCCACCCTTATTTTACTTCCCTTTCCACCCACTCCCTTCTTATTTTCCTCTTATTTTTCTTTAGGATCTATTAAATTCCCTCCCTCCTCTCTTTCCCTCCCCACCCCACTCCCCCTCCTTGGTTTTTCCCTCTCAATTTCCCTATAGTGTAAGATAGAATTTTATACCCCTCTCAGAATTGATTCCACTGAGAGTAAGGCTTAAGTATTACCTATTAGCACTCTTTTCCTCTCCTTCTTATAATAATATTCTTCCCCTCCCCCTCCCATGTGCCTCTTTATGTGGTATAATTTTCCTATTTTTCTTATTTCTTCAAGTTTCTCTTGGTGCCATCTTCTATCTCCCCCCCCCACTCTTTTCTTTTTTAACATATCATCTTAAACTACTTAGTACCCCAACCTCTATCAATTAACAATTCTTCTAACTACTATAATAGTGAATACAGTTTCTGAGAGTTAAAAATATCACTTTTCCTTATAGGAATATAAACAATTTGACTTTACTGAATCCCTTAAAAAAAATTTCCCCTCTCTTTCTTGTTTACCTTTTCATGTTTCTCTTGAATTTTGTATCTGGTCATCAAATTTTCCATTTAGTTCTGGTCTTTTCTTTACAAATACTTGGAAATCTTCTATTTTGTTAGCTGCCTATACTTTCCCCTGGAAGTCAATAGTCAATTTTGATGAGTAAGTGATCCTTGGTTGTAGACCCAATTCTCTTCCCTTTCTGAATATCATTCTAAGCCTTGTGGTCCTTTAGTGTGGAGGCTGCCAGGTCCTGTGTAATGCTGATTGGTGCTCCTTGATATCTGAATTGTCTCTTTCTTGCTTCTTGCTGTATTTTCTCCTTAGCTTGGAATCTCTTGAATTTGGCAATTACATTCCTGGGGGTTGTCTTTTGAGGATTTAATGTATAGGGTGATCTATGGATTCTTTCAATGTCTATTTTGCCCTTAGTCAAGAACATCAGAAAAGTTTTCTTGAATAATTTCTTGTAGTATGATGTCAAAATTTCTGTTTATTTCTAGGTTTTAAGGTAGACCTATGATTCGCAAATTGTCTCTCCTGGACCTGTTTTCCAGGTCAGTCATCTTCTCAATGAAATATTTCATGTTTCCTTCTGTTTTGTCATTCTTTTGACTTTTCTTTATTAATTCTTGCTGTCTTGTAAGATCATTAGCTTCTACTTGTTCAATTCTAGTCTTTAAAGACTCATTTTCATTTATGATCTTTTGATTTTCCTTTTTTGGTTTGGACTATCCTGCTTTTCATGGCTTCCAGCAGGTCAATTCTGGTCTCCAATTTGCTTATCATTTCATTTGATTTCTGGGTTTCTTTTTCCAAGTGGGAGATTTTGTCTTTAAACTGTTATTTTCTTTTTTAACTATTTCCCACTTTTCTTGCCAAGTTTCTTCTATATTTCTTACTTGGTTCTTAAACTCAAATTTGAGTTCTTTGAGAGCCTGTGACCAATTTCCATTTTGGGGGGAAAGTATGGATGAGTTTGCTTGTTTGTCACCCTCTGCTATCTCCTCTGTAGTCTGCTGTTTTTCTCCATAGAAGTTATCCAGGGTCAAGGTCTTTTCCTTTTTTTCTTTTCTTTTTTTTTTTTTTTTTTTGGTAGTTGTAGATTGTAGTTCTTGGGTGTTGGTGGCCATTGCTCTGTTAGTTTTTTTCATCCCTTCCAAGCCAGAAGTCTGAGTGAGGAGGGTAGGCAGGTCTCTGTGTATCAAGCTACAGAGTGGTTTTGACCCTGAGGCTAGTGGGAAGCCCCTTTCTGTCCTACCTCTGCATCCAAGCTCCACTTTCCTCAGCTTCCTGTGATCTCAAGTCTCACTGTTCTCAGGGGTAAGTCTGTGGTGTGCTCATCCAGCCCCACCCCACCCCAGAACCTAGAGATTGTCCCATGCCCACTCTGACTCTGATACCATAAGTGGAGTGAGGAAGGAGTGATCAGCTCATGCTTTGATAGGAGTAATTTTACCCCCTTATAGTGTGGAAATGCCCAAACCCTGCCTAACTTCAAAGCTGCACCCTATGGCAGAGCCCCTTTGCTCATCTGATTTTGATCTTTGTCCTTTTGGGGCACTTTACGTTGGTCAGTGGTGAGGAAAAGAAGATCCTTGCTTCTACTCTGCAATCATCTTAGCCCAGAAGTCTAAATTGAATTCTTTAATACAGCTGAAATTCATATTAGTCTGGGAAGGTACTTTGTATTATATAATCTGGGTCCAATCTATCTTTCCATTGTTATTTCACATCATTTTTTTATGTATTCTAGATTCTAAATAAACTATTCCATGAAGATTCCCTCTTTCAGGTCTATGCATTTACCCAAGCTTTCCCCCATTCATTCCATCCTCATTGTTATCACTCTAATTCAATGTGTTCCTTAAACATTCAACTCAGGGATTCCTCCTTTGGGAAGTCTTTCCTGATTTTCTTTCCATTCCCCATGTGTGCCTTCTCCCCCATATTACCTAGCTCTGTATATGTGTTCTCCCATTGATATGTAAACTCAAAGAGGGCAGAGACTTTCCAGCACTTAAGAGTGGGTGATTAATAAATGTTGTTGAGTAAATGAATGATTATCCTCGTTCCTTCAAGTTCCTTGGACTTTTGGTCATTTTGTATCTTTGGAGCAGAACTTTCCTTTCATGTACAGGGTTGATAAAACTTAAAGAAAGTTGATTTATGAATTGAGGAATCAGAAACACAACAGAGTTTATTGAAAATAATGACTGACTTTTAAATAATCCTTCTCAGAGGTCTGTAAACAGTCATGCTTTAGGTAGGACTTGTGGCATGTGTTCCTCTATCATGCCTCCATTTTACAAAGTTCTCTATAGGACCTCTTACATAAAATTCTCTTCAGTATTCCTCTCCACAGTTTCTCAGGCTAGGAAAACAGTCTAGAACTTCACTCTTCCTGCAATTCCATATAGCCCCAGAAGGTGACAGTCAATATTGACCTCTATCAAGGTTCCTCCATCATTGTACACAACCCAGTTTTCTTTGCCTGTAGTTGGGTCTAAAAGTACATCATTTGGCTTTTGCCATTTCCAACTGGTTGTATCCAATGTCATTGCAGGGAGGTGAGCCAAGGTGCTTTTATTATTATTACTCAACTCTGACTAGCTGTGCCCCAGTGAGAGTCCTGACTCTTGCAATGGAGATATTCCAAAGCTATCTTGTCTTTGCTGGAGAAACTTAGCCTAATACAAACATTTATAGGAATCCTACTCTGAATTTTTCCATTGCACTGTGGTTCTAGCAGCCTCTAGCTTGACAGAGTTCCCAGCAGGAAGGAGCACACTTACAGCAAGGTTCCTATTCCCAATTCCAGTTGAATCAGGGCAAATTCACAATTCTCCACCTCCTCCTCCCCAGCTCACTCTGACAGTGTTCCTCCTATGTATGTCAACATCTCCTATGGGTCTGGTACACCAAGAAATCTCACCCATCCCCCTTCTTCCCACCTCAATTTACTCCCTCAGGCTTCATGAGTCCTTCTGGGATAGATTGAGCAAGATTATGCAAATTATCTTAGGTTGTTTCTCATGCTTCATTGTAAGGATTTGGTTTAGCTGAAGAACAAATATTCTCTCTGTGTGTATGGGTGTGTATGAGAGAGGAAAAGAGAAAAGAAAGAGAAGAGAGAGGAGTCAGAGAGAGAAAAGAAAAAAGGAAGAAGAGACAGAGAGAAGAGAGTAGGAAATTTTAGTCTCTCTCTCTTCCTACTCAGAATACACACACACACACACACACACACACACACGCACACACACACACACACACACACACACCAGGCTCCAGGAAGACTTCAAATTCAGATTCTGCCTCAAACACTTATTTCGCAGGTCTGGATAAGTCACTTTCAGCCTTCATCTGTGAAATGGGGTTAAAAATAACACCTACCTCACAATGTCATCATGAGAATCAAATAAGATCCTATGTGTGTATCATTTTGTAAACTTTATTATGTAAATTCTAACAATTATTATAACCATCATTATTATTGCAGAAAACAAACCCTCATGGCTTTAAATTCAGAAAATAGACTATGGGTTACTACACACCACATTTACCCTCTCTTCCATTTCCTCTAATTCTCATGACCCGAAAAATACATCATATCAGATAATATGTTATAGACGGCAAACATTTAGACATATCACATGCACATAGGACTGCAGGCTTCATTGTAGCATGTGCATATACACATGTAGAATATGGATTACTATTGATCATGGGAACTGAAGGATAAGTGTAAGAGAGCTGATTAAATCAATTATACACCCATATGTAGCAAATTAATATAATACACCAATAAAACATATTGCTGCCTAACAAGTACATAGGTTATAAATAACATGTAATGCACACAGTTGTAGTTAAATTAAAATTAAAAAAGAAAAAAACTCACTTTATTTGCCTTACAACAATGAATCTTGTTTAGGTATATGGGTAAACGACTCTCGTTTTTTTTTAATTATCATAGGTAGGTTTAACCATTGGCCTAATAGGCTTGGCATTTTTGTAGTAATGTCTGAGCTTTGGGAGGGCCAAAAAACTGACCATGAGCACTCCCAGACATTCAATTTATACAGGACAGATATAATAAATTCTTATTAAAAATTTTAAAATGTATGCATGGCCCTAGGAATTATTCCCAAGGTCAGTCAGGACCATTATTGATCTGAAAAGAGTTGTCTCTGGGTTCTCTTGGGAACAGAGGGCTTCTCAGGACCCCAGTAGGCTTGGTCAACTACATTAAAGTCATCAACACTCACATTCCTCCTTATCTCTGGCAGAGACATTTGAGCTAGTATCAGACTCAGGCTGTCTCTCAGAAACTGGGGACTATTTTTCTCAGAACCTAATAGCTTAATGGGTCAATGACTCCTTTCCTTCTTCTTATCAGGGTGTCCATTTACCTCTCTAGAGAACCAAAGATGACTGGGCTGTCTTCCTCCCCTTTTGGGGGGCTTTTGCCTTTTCCTGAGATAGATCATGCAAAAGCAAGTTGCCCAATCTTTCAACTACTTGGCATAGAGTGGCTTCCTCATTCTGCTATCATGTGTACTCCGTGCACACAAAGATTCCATTGCACAACTATCACTTTGCTGAAGGTCAGGACAATGAACTGAAAACAGCAGAAGCTTTTTATCAAAGCTTTTCTGAGCGGGGGCAGTAGTTAGTCGGTAGGCCCCTTCCCATGAGTTCTCAGCTGAGAAATATTCCAGCCATGAGTCCCTACTTATTCTCCCTAATTCTGAAGATCTGAAGCACAGGTGCATGGCTAGGTGGGCTCTCCACCAAATATCAGTTGGCCAGCTTCATATTGACAACGGGGATGCCCAGTGTTGCCATATCATTGTCTGTTGGATGAATAGTCATCCAAAAAATTAGATCAAGGTCATTATGTATATATGCCTGTCTGTATGAGTGTGTACATACATAGGTATGTGTGTGTAGATAATGCTGATTTGCCTTGAGAGAAAACTCCAGGGTTTGTTCATTCATTCATTCAGCAAGAATTTATTAAATGTCTACTGTGTCAGCCACCGTGCTAGACGCTTGAGATATAGACAAAAATGAAACCTTCTCTGCCCTCAGGAAGCTTATGTTTTATTGGAGAAACAAATATGCTTTTGGATTTCAAAATATCTGGATGTGATGAAGAGAGTGTTTGTTTGTTTTAACCAAGAAAGGCCTTCCTTAGAGACCCAATGCTGTAGCCCATTATTGCCTGGCAGGAGTTTCTTTTTGTAAACGAAAGCCAGGACATCTGTCCTTGATTTTCTTGGGAAAGGAACCCTCCCCACCTGCCACAACAAGAATAAGGCCTAAATGACAATATCTGCTTTTAGAAAAAACAGCAGCAGAAAACATTCATCCTTGTGGATTCCCCACAAACATCTTGCATCTCCCCATCTATACCATGAATTCTATGAGCTCCTTGGGGAGCAGAATGTCTGTTATTAGCTTTTGTATTCCCTGAAGCACCCTTTGGGCTTGGTGTCCCCCACATATTTGTTTTACATTTGGAGAAACCAATCATAGGCAGGATTCTTTGCCAGGCTCCTTGCATGTGATGATCTGGGAATCATGAATGGTCAACCTGGAGAAGATGAAGCTCAGGGGAGACAGGCTAATGGTCTTCAAGTGTCTAAAAGGCTGTTGTTGACATGTTAAAGAGAGATCAGGGTTGTTCTGTTTGTCCCCAGAGAGCTGAAGCAGGAGCAAGGGCTGAAAGAGGAAAGTGAAGACTTGATGTTGGAATAAACTTGCGGATAGTCAAATGAGCTGCCAAGTGAGGCAAAGAGTCACCTTTCCCAGGAGGCCTTCACACAGCATCTGGAGTGGGAGGGACAGTAGCAGGGATCATTTTTCCAGTACAGGTGGGTTGAGATGGTCCTGAGGTGCAGGTTTGAGACTTGACCCTCCTTCTGCCATCAGATGCAAGTGGCAAGAAGAAAAAGTGAATGAGCTTCGGTTTCTTTCTCCTCTTATCATGCTGTGCCTGACACCCCCCCAGGAATACTCAGAAGCTGGAAAGATAGAAGAGTGCTGGGTGATGGAGGGGTACAGTCCGAAGGTCTGGCTACGACTCCTGATGGATGTACAGTATTTGGCAATTGGGAGGTGATGAGGAGAAAATCAGATAGGATGGGAGCCAGGCCCAGGCCCAGTCATCCCAGGGAGTGTCAATGGCTGTCCTAAGGCACTGGGGGATAGGAAAGGGTTGGGAGGATGAGGTAGGAAGTGAGAAAGAGATTGGGAGGGCAGAGACAGGAAAACAGGGATGAGCAGAGACAGACAGATAGAGAAAGACAGATACAGACACAGACAGAAAGAGAGATAGCCAGAGATGGAGAAACAGAGGGAAGAGACAGGGAAATAGAGACAGAAAAAGGACAGAGAGAAACAGAGACATAAAAAGATCGAGACAGAGAATAGAAAAAGAGAAAAGATGTGCATATATGCAGTGAAGAGGGAGGCAGATGTGACTGTCAGCTGCCCAAGCATCACTGAGGGGCCCAGGGCAAATATCCCTGGGATGGGGCCAGACAGGAGCAGCAGACCAGCACTGGATGGACCACAGAAACAGGAAGGAAACCCGCCATGGCACAAGTCTGGAGAGAACCACTGTCCAGAGAAGTCAAGAAGGGAACAAGAGGAGAGGAACAAAATGTTATGATGGAGGAACTGGGCCTAGTAGAAGGGGAAGAGAAGGGAGCCAAGGAGCACATGGGCAACTCAAACTCATATAGCACCTATAGTTGGCAAAACACTTTCACATCCAGGAGGTTTAACTGATTGTCACAGCAACTCTGTGAAAGTGGCACTCATCTTATCCATTTTACAGACGTAAGGAACTAGCATCCCCTCAGAAAACTTTGAGGCTTTTATCTAGCAGACAAACTCTGCCTTTCTTCCTTTCTTTCTTCCTTCCTTTCTTTCTTCCTTTCTTTCTTCCTTCCTTTCTTTCTTCCTTCCTTTCTTTCTTTCTTCCTTCCTTCCTACCTTTCTTTCTTTCTTTCTTTCTTCCTTTCTTCCTTCCTTCCTTCCTTTCTTTCTTTCTTCCTTTCTTCCTTCCTTCCTTCCTTCCTT
>NW_025389469.1:0-8339 GCF_016433145.1 Gracilinanus agilis | reverse complement strand
ATTTTCTCTGTGTAGAAGCTGTCGAGTGTTAAAGACTTCTTTTTTTTGTTATTATTCTTTCTCTTCTGAATTTCCTGTAACTGGTTAGCCATCATTAGCCCAGCAGCTTCTCAGGTTTATCCTCGCTCTCAGTGTCTGTCTGAGATCTATTGGCTCCTGAGGTCTGAGTTCTAGTTTTTTCCAAGGTCAAGCCCCCTGGTGGATTCCCTTGCTTGATCCTCTGCAGGAGGTTTCTTTACAAGTCTCAGGGAGCTACTTCCACAGTCGTATACCCGTCTGCACTGGTTCCCCACTTAGGCTTTAGTTCCTGGTTGTGTCTGCCTCCACCCACACCTCTGCTCAGCCGGCACCCACGCCTCTGCTCAGCCGGCACTCTGCGCGCCCAGCGTCCACTCTCTGCTCCAGCGCGCTCAGATTTCACGTGCGTTCTTGACTTAATGGGGTCCTAAGTCTTGCTGCTCTCAGGAACAGGTCCCGGAGCTGCTGATGACTCGATGGGTGCCCCAAACTTGCTCTATTTCTTTTTAGCTGGGTTCGGAGCTATAGGTGAGTGTGGAGGGGGTGGGGGTGGGGCGGTTGCTCAGCTCGCGATTTAAGGAGAGCCCTTTTTAGCCTGGAAATGTCTCGATTCCACGTACCTTCCACGCTGTGCCCTGTTGTGGGGTTCCTCCGTTCGTCTGGACTTGTTTTTATGTCCCCTTGAGGAGTTTTGTGTGTTTCGGTCAGGAGAGGTTAAGAGCTGCTTCTTACTCTGCCGCCATCTTAACCCGGAACCCCCCCCAGTTTATTCTTGAACAAATTGTTTTTAGTGAATCCACACCAGCTCCTAGGAGTCACTTATTTTTTTTAAGTGTTTGCAAACCATCTCTTTGAAAATTTGTTCTAGAACTTGGCTGGGGATTACCATTAAGTTCACTGGTATACAATTAAAAAATATCCCTTCTCACCCTTTTCAAAAATCAGAATAATATTTTCTTATCTCCAGTATTTTGCTTTTTCTTCTATTCTTCACGATTCCTCAGAGATCACTAATAGGGATCAGCTCTCAGATAGATTCATGTAGGAGAGGATAAAGGTGAAGGGAGGGAGGAGGGAAAGGGAACACATATTTATTAAGTGTCTACTAGGTGCCAGGCACTGGGCAAAACACTTTGCTAATATTATTTTGTTTGACCCTCACAACAATTCTGCAAGGTAGGTACTACTATTATTTCAAATTTATGTTTGAGGAAACTGAGGAAAACAGAGATTAAAGTGCCTCTCCCAGGGCCACTCTAATAGTTTCTGAGGCCAGAGAATGAAGAAAAAAGGGAGAGGGTGTTACAGAGAAATAAGTCCTTAGGGTGTAGATGGACCAATCACCTTTCAGTGCTTTGGGGGCTCTCAATAGTCAGTGATGTAGAAATAGGGAATGGGCAACGACAAGTAGGTAGGCAGGGGACAAATGGAGCTTCCAATTAGTGCTAATAAAGATTTGAAGCTTACATGTTCAATTCAATGAACTGGAGAAGCATTTATTATTAAACATTATTATTAAACATACAAGCATTTATTATTAAACACCTATTATATACAAGGCTGGGAAAGAGATAGACGGTTCTTAAGATATGATTGCAGAATTTCAAAATTGGCAGGAATCCTGGAGTTCATCCTGTTCAATCCCCTACATGTTGCAGGTATCACTTCTGTAGCATCTCTAGGAAGAGGTTGTCTAACTTTTGCTCCAAGACCCTCAGTGACAGGAAACTCACTCTCCCTTAAGGCAGATAACTCTACTTCTGAGTGGTGGCCAGGGTTAGGAAGTTTTTGTTTCTGTCGAGTTGGAATTGGTTTCTATCCATCGAATCCTATTTTATGCTCTGGGATCTTGGAGGAAAGGTCCCTTCACCCCAACATCTCCTCCCCACCGAAATGAATAAGTTGTCTCTCAATTGTAAGACTGGCTTCCAAGTACCTGAAGGAGGCAGCAGAATGTCTTCCCAGTGACTTTTCTTTATCTTCTCCGAGTTAGCCCTCCTCCATTCTTTCTTCTGGTCCTCATGTGGCATGGTTGCCCTCCTGGTTTTAGGCATAGAAAAAGCTGAAGGGTGGAGAAATGAGGGCTCTGCTATGAGATCAGCAATAGCAAGTGTCCTTAACAACACTTGGGAAGTAGAAGTGTGGTGCAGTGGAAAAAGCACTGGTTTTAGTGTACAAGAACCTGGGTTCAAATACTGCTTCTACCACATGATATCTGTAATTTCACCTTGCTGAGACTCTGTTCTCTTTTCTCAGTTCTCTGATTCTCATCTATGAAAAAAGAGGATTGGACTAGATGACTTCTAAGCTTCCTTCCAGCTCTGATTCTGTGATCCTGTGACCTCCTGAGTCCTTCCAGGGAGTCAATAACCCTCTTCTTGGGATCTCATTAGATTTTTCGACTTTCCTCTGTTCCCAATGACCTCTCTTCCTTTATTTCTTTGTTCCTTTGTTCATTCCTTTGTTCCTTCCTTCCTTTTCCCTGACTTTATTCCTCTCTTCCTTCCTTCATCCCTCCCTGTGTTCCTTCCTTTCTTCTTTTGTTCCTCCATCTCCTCCATCTCCTCCTCCCTCTCTTCCTCCATCCCTCCCTTCATTTCTTCATTGTTTTGCTCCTTCCTTTTCCCTTTCTTCCTCGCTCCTTTCTTTCTTCCCTCCTTTCTTTCCTTCCTCTCTTCCTTTCTTCATTCCCCCTGCATTCCTTTGTCTTTTCCCCCATCTTCCTCCCTCCATTCCTTCTTTCCTCCATTCATTCATTTGTTTGTTCATTCATTCTTTCCTTCTTTTCTTTCCATTTTCAATAGTTACTAGTCTCCCCTGCCCACACATCAACTGTACTAATGAGGTAATAGGGTCCTGTCAATATCATCCATTTCTCCTCTATCTCTCTAATCCTTGAAGCCAAATCCCTGGAAGGTCAGACCTAGAAGACCAAAATATATCCAGAATCATAGCTTTAGAGCTAGAAGGGGTCTCAGGGGCCTCTTGCTCATATTGGTCAGCTACTGAATTTCTCCCCAACCCTCACATTTTGTGATGATAATCCCATAAGTCAGCCTCCACATAGGTCCAACTCCAACATCCAAAAAGGAATCCCTTCTGTGACCCATGGCTGGTGATTCCCTCAGTCCTAGATAGAAGTCTCCAGCAATGGGGAGCTCACTACTTCCAAAGGAAGCCCATTTCTCTTTGAGATATCTTTTATTTGGGAGATTGTTTTTCCCCTCACTGCTCTTAGTTCTGCACTGCTGGGGCCAAGCAGAACAAGAATAATCCCTGCCTAAGATCAGTCCTTCAAAGCCTCTCATCCCTTTTCTTCCCTTTCCCCTCAGCTAATCTGCTCTTAGGAAAGTCAATGAGAAGTAGGAAGGAACAATGGAAAGAGGGCTGCTTCCATAGTCCCAGGACCTGGGTTCAAATTTTTGCTCTTACTTTTTATTGTGTGACTTTGGACAAATCACTTATATTCCCTGGGCCTCAGTTTCCTTCTCTGTGAAATGAGGAGGATAAAGAGCCTCCGAGGTCCCTTCCAGCTTTATGATCCTATGACATCTGGGTTTCAGTTTTTTTCTTCTGCAAAAGGAGATATTAGCACTGCAGAGACTCTGAAGTCTCTTTCAGTTCTTAATCTGTGACTCTGTAAACTCATTTACACTGAGTTGTGAATGCCTACTAGCATGATCGAGGGGGACAAAGTCTGAAGTCGATGAACAGGCTCTTTAATGGTAGCTGCATGGGAGGAATGAAGGGTTTGCCTGGAGCTATGGGAACACCTGACCAAGACAGGTGAGTTCAGCACTGGACCCAGTCCAAAGCTCTCTCAACACTGAAGGCCAACCTTGACTCATGCTCAAGGAAATGGAAGGGGTGGTTCCTCCTGGGGAAACCCCAAAGCCTCCTGAGCTAACTTACCTGAATGTCCACATCCAATTTCCTGAATAGTTCTCCTGGGAGGTTTTCCTTCCCTCTTTAAAAAAATAATTGCAATAATAAGTTTCATTGAGGACTTTTGTTTTTAACGTCACAGTCATTTCTGGAAATCCCGTTGGTCCTTTCCCCAAAATGAGCCCTCTCTAGTAACAGAGAGACTTAAACAAAATTACCCAACTCTGTGACTTCATCTGACAGGGTAGGCAAAATTTGACTCATCATTCCCCATCTCTCTGATAATAATAACAATAATAGCTAGCGCTTATACAGAGGTTTACAAAACCCTTTACAAATATGCCATTTAATTCATAGGAAAATTAGGAGATAGCTGCTTTTATTTCCCTGTTTTACTAAAAAGGAAATTGAGGCAGATAGAAGTGAAATGACTTGGGCAGGGTTACACAGCTAGTTAGGGTTTGAGGCTACATTTGAATTCAGGTCTTCCAGACCTCAGACCCAACCCTAGAGATGCAGTAGGGCACCACCTAGCTGAAAGTTAGTAAGTGCTTCCTCATTTCTTCTCCAGGGACCATAACTGGTCACTGCAATTACTCAGCTGCTGGTTTCACCTCAATGTTCCTTTCATTTGATCTACTGATGCTATCCTGTAAATTGACCTCTTGATTCTATTGACTCGACAATACATCAGCTCTTAGATGTCTTGGCATGTTTCTTGGAATCCCTCTGTCTTTTGTTTCTCATGGTTCTAGAATATTCCATTACATTTTAAAAAATGCTCACCCTTTGTCTTAGAATGGATGCTAAGTATTGGTTCAAAGGCAGAACAGCAGTAATAGGAGTTAAATGACTTTCCCAAGGTCACACAGCTAGATGTGTCTGAGGCTAGATTTGAATCCAGGACCTCCTCTCTCCAGGCCTGTCACTCTATCCATTGAGTTACCTAACTGCCCCTATTTCATTCCATTTTAACACCACAATTTATTCAGTCATGTGCCAACTGATGGGGAACCTGTTTGGCTTTCTAGAAGGAAGTGCTTCTCCCTGAATATTTTGATATAGACTGAAAGGTTTGAGGAGTGTTGGTCTAGGCTGCTAGGTAGCTCTGCCTTTCTAGGGAAAGCTTGAGAACTACTTGGTGGGGATATGGCACAGGGGATTCCTGCTTAAGGTTAGACTGGATTAGATGACCTCTGGCAAATCACTTAACCTTTGTTTGCCTCTGTTTCTTCATCTATAAAATGGAGATAAGAATAGCACCTACTTTCTAGGGTTGTTATTTTTTAAAAACTCTTACCTTCCATCTTGGAGTCAATACTTGGAGTCAAGGCAGAAGAGTGGTAAGGGTAGGCAATGGGGGTCAAGTGACTTGCCCAGGGTCACACAGCTGGGAAGTGCCTGAGGCCAGATTGGAACCTAGCATCTCCCGTCTCTAGGTCTGGCTCTCATTCCACTGAGCTACTCAGCTGCCCCCTTGGGGTTGTTATGAAAATCGAACGGGATGCTATTTGTAAAAATGCTTAGCAGGGGGCAGCTGGGTAGCTCAGTGGAGTGAGAGTCAGGCCTAGAGACGGGAGGTGCTAGGTTCAAACCCGGCCTCAGCCACTTCCCAGCTGTGTGACCCTGGGCAAGTCACTTGACCCCCATTGCCCACCCTTACCACTCTTCCACCTATGAGACAATACACCGAAGTACAAGGGTTAAAAAAAAAATGCTTAGCAGAGTGTCTAGCACCCAATGGTGCTTTATAAATGCCAATTCCCTTCCTTTCTCTTGCAATGTGACTTCTGAACTCACAAACATTATTAAAATGGTTCTTTTGAACATGGCTAACTCAGATTGAATTGCTTGCCAGCTCCAGGATGGTGGAGGGAGACAATTTGGATCATATAACTTCAGAAAATGTATGTAGAAATTTGTTATTACATGTAATTGGTAAAAAAATTAAATTGAAATGGTTCTTCTGAAAGATCACTAACAATCTTTTTTAAAAAATTAATTATTATATAGCTACTTCTCCAACTTACACTTTTCTTTGAGGTAGCTTTCCAGAAAGTGGAGGTTGCCTCAAGACCCAGGGATAATCTTATGGTTGGTCATTCCTCCTACTGTAGCTCATGAGCCCCCATCATCATGTTTCCCACAAACAATCAGCCAGTAGTCTGAATTAGCTATTAGCAAAGTCATTTACTCAGATGGTATAATAAAACCAGTAGTTACAAAAACATACCCCACTTCCCACATAAGCTGGGGTGGACTTTCCCCACAAATAGATATTATATTCATGGGGAGTTAAGCCAGAGACAGTTGAAGACACAGGACCCACAAGTGAAAAGAGAAACAGAAAAGGAAAAACCAAAAATGAGAAACTAAATGGAAGATAAGTTTGTGGCAGAGAAAGGTTGTGGCTGGCCATTGGGTGCTGAAAGAACCTAAAAAGAAGTCTTGGATCAAAGACAAAGGTTATAGTCAGGAAGAGGGAAATTACCCCCAAAGGTCTATTCTTCAACTTTCCCCCTCTGGGCCTGTTCAATAAAAGAACCAATTTCTCTATATCTTAGTTATATCTATCTATGTCTGTCTATAAATTTGTCTCAACAGCTATCCATTCATCTCTCTCTCCCTCTCCTTCCTTCTTTTACAAACTGTATGTTTCTTGCATTCTCATCTTTCCCTTATCAAACATAAAGAAGTCAAGGGTTAACTAGATCCTCTAGGATGACATGCAAAGTCCCACATATGACATTCAAACACCTTCCCTCATCTGGCCCCCTCCTGCCTTCCAGTCTGCTACAATGACACTACCTTCCCTGGTGTTCCTCACACAGGACGCCCCATTTCCTGACTCTGTCTTTGGGTTGTTTGTCCCCCATGTCTGGAATGATCTCCTTTCTCTTCTCTGCCTCTTAGAACACCTGGCTTCTGTTCAAAGCAGAAAGACCTTCCCAGTCTCCTCCTCGGCCCTTCTGCTGGTGTCTGAGATGCTGCCCATTTCCTCTATCTCTAGTTTGTTCCTGTTTCTACACCTCCCCCATTAGACCGTTTGCTCCCTGAGGCCAGGGACTGTCTCTGAGTTTTTTTGCATGTTTCGCTTCATCTCAGTGGAGTATCTGGTCCATAGTGAAATCAATTGACCAAGGTCTCCCCAGCTCAGACTTTCTGTGAGTCTGTGGTCACCTGGGGCAGAAGGGATGAGCATGGGAAGTAAGCAGGCTGATGACATTCATGAGAGCCTTTCTATCAGCTGGTAGAAACACCTCCTAGTCCTCTCTGGGATTGCCCAGCGGTCTGGGGATGGAGGATGTGGGATGCAAGGCTTAGGAGAATGAATTACCTTACTCACCATCCGCTAGGGATAGCTCTGTGGCTCTCACACCTTGGGTGTGCCGTTTAATTCCTGTTGACCAAATCTGTTACTGGGAACAGGAAAGGATCCTAGAAGCCCTCAAGTCTAACTTCTTAATTTTACAGTTGGGGAAACTGAGGTCCAAAGAAGTTAAATACTTGTCCTCTTTACCTCACAGCTTTGCTGGGAGCTCAAACAAGATGGATTGTGGAATTGAGTGTCGTAAGGGACCTTAGAGGCCATTTAATTCCATCTGATCATTTGCCAGATTGGGAAACTGAGGCCCAGAGAGGCTAGATTAAGTATCAGAATCAGAATCATATCACTTCACATTGTATCTCTTGTGTGGGGATGTTTTCAAAGGACTAGAACTGCCTCATTGAAATGAGAAGCTGGCATTGTTTATTTTAACTTTATTCCGTCTAGTTTTTATTAGTAATCATGATAAACATCACTATTGATTTAATAGCCATTAGAGACAGAATGGCACAGGTCTTCCTTGCCCCAGGTTCAATGCTAGATGACTGGACTTGATATTGGGAAGATCCCGTTTCAAATTCCATCTCTGAAACTTATTAGTTGTGTGACCTTGGGCAAACCAAGTCATCTCTCTACGACTTGGACAACTCCCTGAGACTTTTCTCCTGAGTTATGCTGAAGAAATCACGGCTTCTTTACATATTCGGGGATTTCTGTTACCCTTGGCGGGACCTCATGATGAAAAGAGCTGAGGTTTCTAGGTTGTCTTTCTCAATGTGAAACACAGGGATGGATCTGAAGGGTGTTGGCCCAAAATACTGGAACTCTGTGAGCTCAGAGCCGAGTCAGAGAGGCTGGGCACGATGGGGCCTGCTGGGCTTGTTCAATCAACACCCCTCTCTAATCTCTGGCTCCTTGTAGGCTGTTGCAAGGAATCAGATGCTTCCTAAATCTGGCTTTTCCTGGAACAAAATCAAGAAGGAATTAAGAGTTTTCTTTGGAATTTTCTCTCTGGAATTTGATGCCTCTGAAAACCTCTCTCTCCTTCCTTCCTTCCTTTCCTTTCCTTTCCTTTCCTTCCTTCCTTCCTTCCTTCCTTCCTTCCTTC